>NC_048415.1:3204518-3264263 GCF_013103735.1 Etheostoma cragini
CAGGAATTCAGATAGAATGCAGGTTTAAGTTACTTCCGCAGTGGTTGCACTTTTCCGAACCGGATGCTCTGTCCATCACGGTCTATGGATTGTCCCCAGAGACATAAAGAGCTGACCCAAGTAGTCTTTTCTTCCTATATATTAGGGCCAATCTAGCTTAAGAAGCAGAGCTCTCCCCCACCATCCCAGTTTTTGTATGGTGGCGGTGAAGTGTGTCTTTGTTTCACTTCATCACTTCAATGTGATTTATGTGTTGCCATGCCAACAGGGGCAAAATTGAGTTGTTTTTGCGTATACATGTTTGGGCTCTAAAGGGCCAACTGTATGGGAAGGATGGGGGGGAACACATGCATGGACCAGAGAGAAAGAGGGAAGAGAAAGAGGAATAGACCATATGATAATCACCAAATGAGCATTGATTGTTTTTGATGTTTTTACGTGGACGACATCTTGGGTTCACTTTATTTACAGCTGAATTACCTTTCCTAACCTTCATCAGTGTTACTATAGCAACCAACAACGCTTGACAGTAAGAACAGAGTAGAGGCTGGAGTAATATAAAAAAATGTGTAGGAAATACACACTTCATCCTCCAGTAGATTCAGCCTTACATCTAGTCTCTTCTCTCTCTCAGTTAATAGTTTTTGTGGCTTGTTTTTTATTGAGTTTTGCCTCTGTGTGTATGTGTAGTCTGTCCAGTGAAGGCTTTTAAACTTGGTAGCAGCTGAGAGAATGCTCAACGTCTTTCTGGATCCTATTCTTGGTTTCTCCTAGGGCTTTCTCCACTTATTTCCCCCGTCAACGTTTTTATTCTTTTGAGGGTTTTTTTCTTGTCCATTCTGAGGGACACTGACTGAGGGCTATGATAATGAACTTGACTTGACAATAATTGTCACTTTATGGTTCTCAACACAACACTTGGCTTTCTCTTAACTTGATCATTCATGACAACACAATTTACAGACTTGCTTTCAGCTTGTACTGTAATACAGGCTTGTTGTTGTGATGTGTGATCTACAAGATCAACGCGAGACAACCTCCTGATGACATCATCAGGGGCTATTTTCTCAGACTTCAGAAATCTCTCCCCAGAGCCACAGAACTTATTAAACCAGATGTGTAGTACTAGCCATGACTATTAAACTGACCAGAAAGTGTACAATTGAAGGACATGACCTTTACATTTTGAAGAATCAACCAAAGTCTTTGGGGATATACTAGTACACAGCATTAGTACCGAGAATAAATAGAAATGGAAAGAAAAACAAATTTTAGTTTATCTTTAGTCAACGTATTGTTGTACCCAGCCATGAACCATGGGAGAACAAAGCCCAATGAGCTGAATGCATCGTTACATACAAATGTTTTTTTTTTATCTGACTTGGGAAAACAAAATCCTTTTGAATCAGAAATCAAGGTTTACAGGAAATGTGATCTGTGTTTTGACAAGCACACACTTCTTCTTGATGTCCTTTTATCCTTCAGGGTTTACACAGATCAAGAAAATCTGACAATACTGTATATCTGTTAGACGCTGATAGGAGAGAATAAAACCGAAAATGACTTTCTTGCCCTCCCACAGCGACATGTCTTAGTATTATAACAGAAGAAAAAAGGATTGAGCAGTGTAGATAAATCCATGCCACACAACTATCACATTGTTTGCTATAATTAAACTCTGCCATCCCTTGTGGTTGGAGAAAGAGACTTCAGTGAGTGAAAACATGTCGCAGGCTCCCAGCAGGTTGTTTGTATTGTCAGTGATAGTTTATCAATACCCTGGATCTTAATCTTTCTTTCTCTGACACTGGGGGTCCCCGAGCCTTTCTACATCGACCTTTACCCAACCGGCCTCACAACATGAGTGAAGGACTTATCGTGCGGAGAGAGATTGTCTTTAAATCCCCACGGAAATTAACCTCAACGCCAATGTTTTGCTTCCTATATCCGCTTTAATGGCTTTTTAATGAAACCGTTGAAGGAACCCCTTTAAATTTAGCAATTACTCGTGAAACTTTAATGTTCAGACAATGAGTCTAGTAAGGGGGCCTTTCAGAGACATGAGTCCACCATTGATTTAAGACTATGTCATGCTATGATGTAAAATAAGGATGTGGATGATTCAGAGTCTTTTATTTTGATAGAAAAAGTCCACCAAAGGTTTATCATGCCATTTGTGCCCTCTAAACATAAAAATGGCAGCCATATTGGGAAGGAACAGCAGTTTGGAGGCATTTCATCAAAATCATAAACTCTTTCCCCTGGGGCGAGCTGGCACTTCTTCATGGGGCCTTGACACCAGAGGTTAGCGAGAGGTGATTGTCTCTCTATCTACAGCGAATAGAAGAAGGGACTTCCACGTGTCCCCGCTGGCCCTGAAAGCTATCAGGTTCAGGCTTCTATACCTTGAAAATGCAGCCTGTCCAGTGTCCCCTTTCATTCATCATCGACCTTATAGTGTCTGGAAGAAATATGCTGCTCTAAGTATCATCTTTTATGGTTGTCACAGGTTGAGTCCCTCATTTGTTCTGGAGCCATTAAGTTCCTGTAATTCTTTCAGGCAGCCTATGCAGTCCTGGGTAGTCTGACAGTTATGTATTCTTACGCAGAAAGACAACAGGGCATTGGCAGGTTGGGATATACAGTAGAATGAGCTGTGTGGGGAATTTATGATTTTTTGGTTCATGTTGGACTTCAAAATTTGTTTTTGTTTGCTAACCTGTTATTATGATTTTTAGAGGCCTTCAACGACAGGACAGCTGAAGACATGGAAGGGGAGAGAGAAGGGGGATGACACACAGCAAAAGGCCGCAGGTTGGAGTCAAACGCAGGGCCGGTGCGTTGAGGAGTGAACATTCAGACGCCAGCTCTACCAACTGAGGTATCCGGGCGTGTTTAATTTGTTTGACACCAACACATTTTCTCTTTTTTAATGAAAAGAATGAGATGCCCGTACCTTATTATCCCATGTGTTTTATTGTGCTGCAACGTTTCGACCCAGCTTGGTCTTCCTCAGGCAAATGGCATTCAGTAGTGGCACAAGTCACAAATACATGGCCAGTATGTATGTATGCAAGAATATGCATGAGTTTTTCTACTGTAGAGTCAACAATTAAGAAAACATCATCAATGAATTGTTTACAAAATAAGATTTTTTCATGAAAAGGGTTTGCTGGGATCAAGATAAAATTATTCTCACGAATGCCCATATGTAGCTCAGCATAAACTCTTTCAGGAAGACCTAACAGTTAATCAGTGCCCTCCTAAATCAAATACTCTGTCAAGTAACTGCACATTTTATCATGCTGTGTATAACTGTTGCATGTCTGCAAATTAGTCCCTCCTGATTGAAATGTAGCGCAACGTAAATCTTGTCAGATAATCATTGCAATCTACCTAAATTAAATCAGCTGTTGGAGGTGTTCACCTTCCTGCTAAACCAATCAGAGTCGTACACAAATTGCAAGGGCCAATGACAGAGTCGGAACCCTGCTTTAAAATGTGTTTCTCCCTTTGCTATTAGCTGTCGTTTCAGGCAAAGAATGCAAGCCTCCACCTACCTTTCTACCCAGTCATGTACTCCGGCTGACCGGTCTGGTCTTCAGGCTCCTTTGTCGCCACCACCAGTGTCTAGATTGCATTGGGGAGTTATGATGGTTCTCCTTTCCTATATACAAACTATTTGTAACAATGGAGTCTAACCTCCAAAGTCTTTGAACTTTTTTATTGCACAGTACAATAAACCTTTTTTTGCACATCTACAAACATGTCTCTCCTGATTGAAATGAAGGCAAGCGTAATTTGGTGCCATTGCTTTGCCTTTTCTTTGTTTATAGAAGTTATCCTGAAATTTGACAAAATTGTTGGTAAAAGCCATACAAGCCAAGTCCAAAATGAAGTCTATGCTAGCCTTGGATTCAGGGTGAGAAAATGTTGTAGCGCACTTATACCACTGTCCTGGGAGATATTTGTGTATAAGCTTTGAACATCCAGTGTGGCGAAAAAAAATGTTTGGTTTGGCTTCCAACTTTTTTAATGTGTCAATGAAGTGTAAAGAATGCTTTCTGTTAAACTCCCTTTAAAAGGGAATAGAAGATGTGACTTTGGAGTGTAAAAAAGTTAGTTTTTCAAGCAACTTAATCCAAAACTTTCTCTCTACCGGCCTAGTCTCGCTTTGCCAGACCATCTTCCAAAGCGCGCTAAAGGAGGGTCTGGCTATTCCACACAGCCTTTGGGGATGGGGGGAAAACGTGCTCTGGTTTAATGACATTTCTTTAAACCGATCAGAATCGTCATGGGCGGGATAAGGTCAGATCCAAACACAGATCCAAAACAGATAGTCTAGGTAGCTGTCTCAATTTACCCTGTGGAACAGACCCAACTCTTCTTTTTCTTTTTTTAGGCAGGCTAGACGCAACTATGGCATGTTGCTGCCCTCCTGTGTTCTCTAATTGCTCTTTGCAACTAACTTAACAATTGTCCATATCTTTTTATATACGCCAATATTTTTGCAGGTACTTATGCGCAGGTGTGAGAAAGCGGCAGGTAAGCTAGCTACCCTGCTAATATGTGGGAAGTGCTCCCTAGCCCTCCGCTTCACCCTGCACTACAAACAAACACCAACAACTACACTATTTTGCAGAGTAAACTGCTTAACAGTTTCTTTTCTCAAACATGATCAAACCTCAGAAAATGGAATCCCCAATCACTGACATCTGCTTCTTGTTCACTGGTGGCACTCCTGCACCACCCAACCAGAAACCTTCAACATGGTGACATACACAAGCCATTGCAGAGAATCTAGAGATAGCACAGGTGGCTGAACTTATCTCCTCTTAAACTGTAAGACAACTGTTCCAACAACAAACAGCAAATCCGGGGTAGATGTCAAATTAAAGCTTTGTGCTGTGGCAAGACATTTATGATGGACTTATGGTGTTTGGTGTCATTTGTACATATGTTCATTTTGTCTATATTTTGTCTATTTTAGTGTTATTTGTTTGTTTTGAAAATTGTGGTAACTCTTATCTTGTTTTTTTTTGTCTGGGTGGGTTGTGATGACAAAGGGGAGAGGGGGGTGGTCATGTTGCAAATTATAAGTTTTGTCTGTCCTCTTTAAATAAAAATTGTTAATCACACAAAACAAAAAAAAGATTTAAAACTTTGATTTTGTTGGCAATTTTTGAAACTATATGCTACTTTTAGAAAAGCAATTTAGAACGCCCCCAATCTCTATGCGGAATGTACCATTCACATCTCTTGATACACCATCTGAGTTTTAGTTGTCGTCGGAACAGTGAATAATCTTGGAAATGGCTAATCTTCCGGAAGACTGAACATGTGAAGTCTCAGTGATACATCTAACGAAGAAATCGTGCTGTTAGCTTCATCACCACCATATGCTCTGACTCAAGTAATGAGCGTTATGTTGGTAAAAGTTGACAAATGTGATAATTAGCTCAGCATCTTCAAACTGCAGGCTCTGTTGATGCATCAATGTGTCAACCAGTTGACTGGCCAAAGCTTCCCCAAGAATAGGACCAAATATCACCTCAGATGTGTCAGATAATAAATTAGCAACACCCCCGCTGCAATAAATTTGTTGACATGACAACAGTTTTAGTGAGTATCCCATCTTGTCCTACTGTGCAGTGCATTGGTGTTCACGTCTTGTTTTTCTCAGGCTAGTCCCTGTGTCAAGTTGGTTTCATGTTTCCTCGTGGTTTTTCACGTTTTATTTTGAAGTCTCTTTGTTCCCTTATGTTGTTTTACTTCATGTCTTGATTTTTCTCACCTTTGTTATAGTCTGACGGTCTTTCACCTGTTCACTTGCCCTTATTATTATTCCTCGTTTACTTGTGTATTTAGTCCCTGTGCTTTCTGTATCTGTTGTTGGTGGATTGTTGTTTGTCATTTGTGGCGTTCATCATTTTTGTGCTTTTGGATTTGCTCATCAGTGAAGTTTGTTTGCAAGTCTCTTACTCTGCTCTATACTCCTTGCTTTCCTGCACCTGGGTCCTAACCTCGAAAAAAGACAGTTTTGGATCATCACTTGTCTGACAGAGAAAACTGATACAAGCTTAACATTTCCCTCCCCCCCCCAAAAAAAAAAGGTTACACATGAAATATTTACATTGATAAAACATTAATGAACCATGGCTCTGGCTGGGATCAGGTGGGCTTGCCTTCCTACTGCCCCTACAGAGAGACAGAATGGACCCAAATGCAAGGCCACAAACAGGTTTTATTTGGACCTGAGCAGAGGGAAACACTTGAGGGAAAAAGCAGGATGGCGAGGGCAGCAAAGGCTGAATGGGATGGTGAGGGAAGCAGGTAGAGGTGCAGGGAGACCGGGGCAGAGGAAACACAAGGATTGATTAGAAATGACAACAGACAAGAATTGTTTAGTATCAAGATTTTTTTCAAAGAGCTTGTGTTTGGCACCTGGGTGGCTGAAACAACTATCAAGCGAGGACAGTGATTAGAGGGTGGTTTAAGTACCGGGCTTGATTGTAGCTGATGTCAGGCAGGTGCGTACAGCGGGAGAGGTGATGGTGAGATGACGAGCAGGTGTGAGCAGTCAGCTGGCTGGTGAAGGCAGGAGGGTGGGAACGGGGAAAACAAAAAAAGAGAAAATAATAAACAAAAACGGAAATACTTCCAGCCAGTCCCAACCATCACATTACCCCCTCCTCAACAGACGCCAGCGGGCGGACCACCAGACTTGTCTGGGTGGGCTCTGTAACAGAGGTCCATTAGGGTGTTGTCGACGATTTGGAAACCACGGACGGTCGACCCCTACGCCGCACCGTGTAGGCCGGGTGGCTGTTGATGATGCTTGAGGGAGTGGGGGGCACTGCCACACTGGGCTTTTTGGATCTACGACAAGTTCATGTGGTCCTTCCAGACTAGGAAGGGGTGTTCTGTGCCTTCCAACCAGAGCCAGTTTAACCGCCAGTAGCTCTCGGTCTCCTACACTTCAGTTGGGCTCGGTGGGAGTCAGGTGGCGGGAGAAAAAGGTGCAGGGATGGAGCTAATGGTAGGAAGGAAAGCATTGGGACAAGGTGGCGCTGACCCCCACGTCAGAGGCGTCCACGTTCACGACAAATTGAAGGGTCAGGGTTGGTGAGGTATGGGAGCTAAAGTGATCAAGGAGGGAGGGAGAAGGCTGCAGCGGCCTCCGGAGACCAGATGACGGGGATATAGGCAGAGGTGAGATGAGTGCAAGGGAGCTGAAGTTGTGAAAAAGCCTCTGATAAAAATTGGCAAAGCCCAAAAGGGCCATTTACCCACTGCTTGTATCTTGGCTGGATCTGCACAGAGCCGCCTGCTCGATGAAGCCCAGGAACTGTATCGACGAGACGTGAAAATCACAATTTCAGCTTTTAATAACAACCGGTTCTCCACGAGCCGCTGCAGCACCAGACAGACTTTTTTGCTATGTTGGACTGGGTTACAGGAGAAGATCAGAATGTCATCCAAATATACAAAAAGAAGCCGATGCAAAAAGTCCCAGAGAACATCGTTAATGACTGCCTGGAAGACGGCGGGGGCGTTGGTGAGGCTGAAGGTTATAACTAGATACTTGTAATGACCCAGGGGAGGACAGGGCCTGGTCCTTACTGAAGACTGGGGCTAGGTCAGGGTAGTCAGAGGGAATGAGAGCCAAATCAGGTTTATATATCCCAAGCGCAAACAAAAATGTTTCTCTCCCTGCTTTGTCTATATCCGTGACTTCCCACTTCAGGGATCGCTCTGTTGTCGATTGCTCTTCCTTCTGCCAGGCATCTGGTACCTTCTGCGTTCTTTCTGTTGGAGTTTTAAACTCTGGTCGATTTAGGACGACTATGGTTAACTGTTTCTCAGATCTTTGAAGGGTAAATCCAGTCAGCTACCTGTCCAATTTGAGTTTTCTTTTAGAATGGAATCTATGGCCACATAAAACAGAGTACCCACCCATAAAAACCAAAGGGGTAAGGGAGCGTCCACAAAGCATACCTCCATTCGAGCCATTTTGATGTTAAAGCCATCCCCCACTGTTAGCATCCCATTGACTACCATTTAGGATGGAGCCACTTTGACAGCAAATAACTTTTCTGATGTGTTTAACTACTCTGTTGTGTTTCTTTAGAAGTAAACAATAGACAAATAATGTATAAAAGGCTCCATCACCTTGTATCTCACGTTATGGCTCCATAGCAGAGTTTTTTCTAAAAAACCGATTGTGTCATAAACATGTGACTTACTGTCGCACAGTAGAATTACCAAACAGTACAGGATAAGCTTGCAGGCCGTTTGGACTCACATTAGCAGTTTAGGTTTAATTACTAATATTAACTAGCATTTTGGTTAACAATAATTAGCCTGTGCCTATTATCTCCTGGCATATATCTACGCTCTCCCTCTCTGCAAGATTTGAAATGATTCAGATTCTCTTGGCACAGCTACAAGAAGACTTACAGCATTCAGACAGGTTGCTCACATCACATCTACGTCCTCAAGCTCAGATGGAGGCTGTGCAGTAACGCTCAACCGTCACCGGACAAGTGCTTCTAAAACAGTAGACTTCACCAGTCTCCATTAAACAACGGTGTCACATTCATTTCTTATACTGTCTATGATAAAAATCATTTGCCCCCCTGCTTACAACTGCCTCACACTGCTGATCTGAATATATCATCAGTGATTGACTCAACTTTCAAGTTTAGATTTTATATTTGAGAAGAAAGGCACCTCTTCATCCCTGCCATCTTTTTCAAATCCTTTAGTTACATCAAGGGTCCTTGGTCCCCTTCAAATATGTCCTATTTGTGGTTTACCTTTATCTATTCTTGCTCATAGATTCTGGTCTCATTTTAAAACAGCAGTATCTTCATTCTCACAATTTATACAGTGAGAGTAGGATAGATAGGCAGGAGTTTCATACCGCCACTTTAAATCTGGTGTGCAATTTAGCAAAGTATACACCTGAGGAAATTAATCTTTTTTCCTGTCAGGCTGCCATGCCGTTTATAAATCTCGACAGCTTCTGTTCATCTGTTCTACAACATGCCATATGAAGATGTTTGGATGAGTTGAAGTAGCTGGGAGACATAATAAGAATTGCATTAATATTTACTCAACATACTTTTGATAAATGTAGGCATACGAATTGCTTTAAATTTGAATCAACTTATGAATTACTGTGGTTATTTCCCTGTGGTTGTTTCCACTAAACTATAATTCTGCTATGACATAACCAACACACATTTTGTCCTTTCTTATACAACTAACAAGTAAATAAATGTATGTATAGCTTGGGCTGGGTTAGGAACTGTTGCTGATGTTGGCCGGTGATGTTGCCCTATGAAACTAAACTTGACTTTTATTTCTTTATATAAAATAATCCTTCTGATGTTACTCTCTGGTGGACTTGCTTTTCTGTAATCTTTGAAAAATGCTCCAACAAAGTACTGTTTGTAACTCAATTATGCCAAGGAGGAATGTCACCTCACAGCAAGGTCCTGGATTCTATTCCCTCTCTTCGAAGAATTTGCATGCTGTACCCTTCTACTTTCACAGTAGGTTACAAAAAACATGCAAGGGGATTGGAGACTCTAAATCCCCCAGAGGTGTGAAATTTAGATTGAAATAACCGTGTAAACCCAGTAATGGCATGGTAACCTTTACAGTGTGTGCCCCTGCCCTGCCTCCAACAAAAATGACTGTATATCTACCTGTCGTGACCCTAAAGTACAACCCAGTAAAGACAATAAATTCATGAATTCCTTTATATTAAGATCTGATCCAAGTTACATCAAACTACAATTGGTTAGCAATCTGTGATCTGATTTTTCATTTTAAATTTTTTTAGAATGATGAGAATAACATTTCCAGTTTGAACCTCAGGCACAGATGTACTGTTAGGTTTGTTGTTACGTCATTACATGCAAATGTGTTGGCAAATATAATATAATATAAAACTCAAAGGTGGTCTCAAGATGATATCTAAATTATTATAGTACTTAGGGCCTGTCTTGCAGAGGGACCGGTTGTCAGTTTAGTTTGTGTTTACATGCACCGACTCAAACGCATTAGTGTTAAATCAAATTACCACAAAGTCATTCACACACAGCAAACTTGGGGGCAGAAATATTCCAACATAATGAAGCTCCCATGTGGAGTACACTGTGTGATTTGGGGTTCAATAGAGACTCACAGCTTCTACCCTCAGGATCCAGGTGGGTTAATCCAGGCATGTTGGAAAGAAAGCATGGTTATTCCCTGGACCGGTACACCACAACAACACAAGTCTACAAACTCATATACATTCATGTCGACAGGGCAGTTTACAATATCAATTTCAAGAAACCGGTACGCATGGAAGAAACACAAAGACATGGGAAAAGTAGCTGCTAGGACCCACTTGCTTGGGTATTGGTGCTAACTTAAGCTGCTACCGTTGGCTGTCACGGTATTATTTGAGTAAATGGATGTCAACAAAACTGGATAGTAACTTTAGTCATAACAGTTATCTTCTTTGACCATTTGGGGGCAGCGGAAACAAGATGTGAAAACACTATTTTATGATAAGGCAAAGTCATTAGAACACATTTGCCTATTTACACATCGAAAAGTTATGGAGCAATATTATCATTAGTTTTGTGACATGTTTCTGGCCACCGGGGCAGATGTAACTCCAATATTCTCTCTCTTTTTTTCTCTCTCATTTAGCTCTGTTGTTGGTCTTTTCTGAATCCTGGGGGGACTATACAGTACGTCTCTTAGCTGATAAATGATTCATTATGTTCACCAGCTAATCTTTTTCTGTTTGATGGTAAGCAGGAATGTACAGCTGCTTTTCAATCAATTTAGCTGCTACATCCAAAAATGCCATGAGAGGAACAACAGTTTTTAAGGCCATGTGGTTGTCTGTCTTTTCCAACTCTTAATTGATTACGATCAACAAATTGCCATTCAAAGGATGGCATACCTATGTCCTACTCCCTGATATATGAATACTAAAGGCCTATGAATTCCAAGTAGTGATTATGTGAAATGGTGCGTTTGGCCACTATATGATGCCATTTTCAAAATGAGTCTACAGGGGATGCTTGATTCACAGGTCAATGCAGCAAGACATATTGTCACTAATGGAGTGCATGATTTGTAGGGGACAATGCGTTTACTCATGCCTTGTTTATATTTACAAAGGGAACAAAATATTCCCTGTTGACATAATTTGATGAACAACCACTTTAAGAACATCAGTCTGGTGAGACATATTTGGCACAGTACCCCCTTTGCTAACTTTCCATACTTTGAAAAATGTATCACTGTCAAGTAAATCTTTTATGCTGCTGCAAGCATTAACAGTTATAAATTCAAGCTAGTGATTGCGATCAATACTTTTTCACATGGGTGGGTCTACTAAACTTAATCAATGTAGATATTATAAAGATTAATTTTATCTAAAGTCAATCACTGCAGCTAATGTCGTCAAGTCTGCTCAAATTCACAGTACAAGATGCTAGAGTTCTTTTGTTTCTCTTACTTCTTTTCACCTGAAGTAAGCCATTTTGAGAGCAACTGGAACAGCTCTAATTATAAGCTGACACAACTTCAAAAGCAGCGTAGATGAAGTCATTTGCATTTGCCTAAATAAACCTGGATGTCAGTCAGCTGTCTGTCAAATTAAGAGATCCCTGATCTGAAAGTGATGCTAATATTGTGAGTCAGTTGTTTTTTATGAAATCATGATAACGTAGAATATATGCAGTGCTCACTTATTATATATATATATATATACATATATACACACACACACACACACAAACACAGAACTTTCAATCACTAAATAAAATATTAAATTGTGATTATTTACATGATTTTCCATTAGTTAACTTGTGATTAATCACAAATGAATCCTCACACATTCATCAGTACTAAATGTACTTCAAAAAGGGAAATTTTTTTAAGTTTGTAATGCTCTTATCAAAATGGGAGCGGACGTATATGTTTGATTCATGCAAATGTTTGTTTCAACAATCCACAACAATGACCAAAACTTATAGTAACTGTATGTTAAAAAATGAGCAAAAAGCATAATATGGAAAATCTCAAGCTATCAAGCAACAACAGCTGGGCATATTGACCTGAATGTATCATTACTTGATTATACTAACACAATTTAGTGTCCCACATTACACTTATACTGATAACTTAATTGCGTTCTGGAGGGCTGTGGTCCCGGGAGCAGCCATTCAAGTCAATGCTTTATATTCCACTAACTGCTCCACGGTACGTCCCAGGTGCGTGTGTGATGCGGCTCTCTGCTCTGCTAAAGATATGCGCCAGGACCATTTTCCCATGAGCTACTGTGCATTGAAACAGTTGTACATATGTGTTCATATATTTTTTCATCCCCAACTTGTATTTATTTTAAATAAATTGTTATGCTGTATCCTGTTATTTCATGTATATTCTGTATGAGTGCTGTGTGTCTATTTTGCTGCTGCAACAACATAATGTTTTTTTAAACTATATCTATGTAATACATTTTATCAAACGTTTCTGCTTAAATAAGTTCATTTGTGATTGCCACCAACATTACCGCTACATTTTTTCCTGATTTCACAAACTACGGAGCAGGTTGAGGCCCAAATTACAGAATGCGCATGTGTTAATCACATGTCAAAAAGTGCCTTTTAAAATGGAATTTGCTTTAATTCATTATTATCATGTCAATTTTGACATCCCTTAAATAAAACACAATCATTTTCATAGCAAAACAACCATTTCCTGCCAAAACCCCATGATGCTTTGACCTTTTCCTTAATGACTTAGAAAGTGTGTGTAATTACTGTAACTGAGTTGGTGAATGCATTACATACAATTTACAACAACCATTTGTTAGGAGTGCCACCGGCTGATTCCCTGAACTCTGCAATCCATCATTCTGACTTGATCTGGCATGTGCTTGTTACATGTAGCTGACAACTCAGTGATCACACATGTAAGAGATACCCTTTTCGTAGCTCTTGAAAAGGTCGCGGACTAAAAAACTATTAGATAGTGAAAGGTATTGAGAATGCTCATGTTGGGTAATTTGCCTCTAATTAAATACCTAAAATCAAGCAATCCTGGGTCCTAATGCTTGTCATGTCATCAAGGATGAACCATCCTTGGTTCATCTATGTAAATTCTATTGCAGGTCAATATGTTTGATTCTGGGAATCCAAGCCGATCAGTGGTCCCAAAACATGTCCAGGGCATTGCAAGTGCTTGCAAGGTTTGCTCCACCGATTGTGATCTTTGAATTTCCAAACCTTTTGTTCCAGTTTCTTTATCTTTTCCCTGTGCTGCAACATCCTCTGCTGCACATATGTGTACAGCTGATTCCAACAATTTCTAGAAGACATCCAAGGCATACATAGGTGACATTGCTTGAACCTCAACCATCACTTGACCATTTAAAGATCAACAGTACTGCTCTGCCTAATGCCACAATCATGTCATATCAGAATTATTGTTGATGGCCAGTTATCACCTTGTAAATAGCATTCACGTCAGCAATCATAATTAAGGGAATTTCAGTCTGATATATCTGACTTAATAATACGGATGTAATTATTGTTGATGGCCAGTTATCACCTTGTAAATAGCGTTCACGTCAGCTATCATAATTAAGGGAATTTCAGTCTGATATATCTGACTTAATAATATGGATGTAGCTTACCTCACATTACCAAAGTCTCTCGCTCACTGTAACGTTTTTTTCATATTGTGTTTTCGATGATTTTAATTCCATTCCCAATTTTGATTTGATTAATTGGGATCTCCATTAGCTGGGGCCATAGTCACATCAATTCTTTTTGGAATCTGCCCAAAACTTGTGCATCTATAGAGATATAAATAAACATGACATGAATCAATGTTTCGACTGAACAAAACATACCTAAACAAAATCCTTAATGAGGCTATATATTTTGATGGGAGTGACAGCATCCATTAAATATTAGCAAACGCAGAGAACCACTCAGGTAGGAGAAGTTCCTCAAGTGAAACAATTTTTTCTTAAGATTTCCCAATGTGTTATGTTATATGATATGTTCTCAGTAGAATTAGGCACAATATGATATGTTATGGGTATTAATCCCCATTGTAAAGCTGCTAATGGAGCTGGATAGTATAGAATAGAATGCCTTTTATTGTCATTTTACACATGCACATCGAGATTGACGCAACTCCTTTTTCAGTGTCAACATGTACATAACCGATATGTGACATGGAATAAAAATAAAAATAAATAAAGAAAAAGGGGGGTAAGGTGCACAGTTCTGAGAAACTATATACATACATAAAAATAGAAACATAAATATGGTTTGTATACAGTGTTGTACACAGTGTGAAATGATATTGCACAGTAATGAAACTGCACAGACTTATCAGTGTTATCAAAAGTATTGAAATATTGAATATTAATTAATTGCAATATTGCACAGTTATTAAAAAAGTACAATGGATGTACATGGCAGTGTGTCCATGAGTTTGTCCATGGCGGTTTTATTTTGGCCTAACTGGAGACAGGAAGGTAAATCTTTGTTCGGTAGGAGAGGGAGTCACATCTGGTGGAGAGCTGCCTCTATTGCACTTTTCTAGTTTGCCCTGTATTCTATCCAACAATAGTTTTTCTTATTTTGATGACAGACATCTTGACTTCACCTAACATATAAGAAAAATAAAAGCAGGGTTGTAATTGACACCAATAACAATGGCTCCATTCCATTTGAGTGCCAGTCATGCCATGTCAGAGCACAAGCATTCATTATTTTCAGTAAAAAGCTGAAACTGGACCACCCAAATGTAATCCGTTGTTATATTCCGGACAATGGCAGACCCAAACTCTGAGAAGGTAATTTAAAGGTAATTTTAATTCCAAACCAAAATATAAAAACAAATTAGACCTGGAAAAAGCATGCAAACAGAAGTCCAAAAAGCAAATGAAGTCTAAACAAAACTAGAATGAACTGCAACCAGGAACACTGAGACCAACAAAGAAGAAGACTAACAAAGCAATCCAAACTGAAAACAGTACAATGATCTGACACAAGACAAGAGGAACACAAAGACTAAACACACAGGCTAACGAGGTAACAAGAGAAGGTTACACAAGGGCTGAGAGACAGGTGAAAAACATCAGACAATCAACTGATCCAAAATAAGATCGACAACAGAAGCAAACTCAATTGAAACATGAGTCATACCTCTGCTATTCTTTGTGTAAACTGTGAGAACGAGGATAAAAAAAAGCCTTAAAGGTCCAATGTGTAGCAATTTCTCCCATCTAGCATTGAGATGTATATCGCAATCAACTCTCTTGCACCACACAGTTCAAATGATGTATTACAGCTATGCTAACCTTAATGATTTTAAAATGCTGTTTTTGTTTTTTTATTCAATATCCTTTTCTGGGCAAAGAGGACTCCTGTATTTTTTTTTGTCCCACTTCACCATAGATTGTATTAAGATTATGTGTGGTCCTTCATGTTTGCTTCTTCAATGTTGCCGGGGCGCTACGACACCCATTAGCAGCATCAGCACCACCTGTGAGTTTATCATGTGACAGTGAAAACGTGAAAGGCGGAGCCGTATATCCTGTACGTCCCTTATCCGTATAACTAACGTATGAAGTTGGTGCATGAATATGGAGCGTCTACCCCGGTTCATACAAAAGTCAAATTTTAAGCCAATAGGACTATTTGGTGGTCAATATTCATAAAAAAGGAAAAGTTTGTGAAGGGCAATACAGATTTTGAGAATTAACATAAAAGTTAAAAAAGTAACACACTGACCTTTAAAATCGACTTTCAGAGTGTGCATAAGGAAGATTGCAGTTATCAAATTCAAGCACATTCAAAAAGATTCGTAGTTTCACGTTTGTTCGAAATACTAGTGGGTGAAACTTTGAAATCTGTTCATCATTAGTGCTGATTTGCATCAAGAGTGCTCAAACACAAATGGAAACATACTGCATATTAGTTCCATGCTTTAGTTTTCATCATGGATACGAACATTTGAGTGGATGACAGAACACAGTATGAATGTCTGCGCTCACTCAGAAGTTCCCATAGATTTTAATACACAGCACAATACAGAAGCAAACACATTTCAGCGCTTCACCTTTGTCAGCATTTTCTTTTGTTCCTAATGCATTCAGCCATTCTCTCGTAAAAAAAGTTTTAAGTAAGGTTTGCTTTTGCTTTCTTCAGCTCGCATGCTGACAGGGCTTTTGCATGTGTATCCTCTAGAGACAGATCTCTCCAGCCGGGAGGTGTTTTACAGGCTTTACAACCATACAGCTTTTCCCTTTAGGGACCCTCAAACAGACAGAAATCACTTTGACATGTCTTCTTCTTCCCCTTTTTGTCATAAAGGATATAGACATTTGGAGAAATGGCCAGTGCTTCAATTGCATTCTGGATTCCAATAGCAAGCAAGGAGAATGAATACTAACATGTGGTTATATGCTGTCAGTCAAAATAGGATTAAATGCACAAATAGGACTGTGAAAGGAAATTCTTTTTTTGGTTTCAATTACACAAATTTGATATTGCTTGAACATGAAATGCTGCATTTGTACAGTTTTAGGTTCCCTTGGGTCCAAATTAGTTCAGTTCCATGGCACGCAGAGACTTCCAATTGCAATACTGCAAATCCAGTGCAGAATACTTCCTGATCACATCAGTGCAGGCAGAGCAGTAATACGGAAATCCTTGTGACGGTTTAGAACCAACAAGAGAGGGATTATCGGAAGGAAACGAAGCTGTGAGCAAGGCTAATACACCGTTGAGTTTGCTTTATGTGCTGAAGGGTTTCTCAGTCCAACTGTGGTTTTATGCTATCACTCTCTTCCTGACTGAGTTTTTATTTAAGATGTGCTACACTGTCAACACAGTCTTTCAGAAAAAAATACAGTCGCAGAGAATTCAAGCCTAATTGAAGGCAGAGAAACACCATCACGTTTTCTCTCAATCTCTTTTTCTATTTGTGTCTCCATCTGGTGTTTTAGCCTGCCGTTTGGCTGCTGCCGGATGAAGTGATGTGATCTGTAACACACATGCAATGCTTCAGAGGAAATCATGTTATCACAAAAATCAGAAATGGCTAAGGCTTCAGTTAGTTTGCTTTGCACACTATGACCAATCTTTTAAGGTCATAAAGACTACACAGTGTGCCTAAAACTATTATGAATACATCAGTGAACAACACTGTTAAACTGGGCAACTGTAGTGTATTTTGACTTAATCCCACATATGCAATCCTGCTGCCCCAAATACTTACTAGAGCACCAGATGTGGTTTAATCCACCACTGAAAATGGTCCCCAAAAGATAGATTATTTACTTTTGTGAACATTTTTACTAAAGTTCTCACTAGGGCTGTTAAAAAAGGAAAAGTGATTTTGTGACCTGTCTTTAAAGATGTGTCAAGATTGGTTAGCAAAAGAAAAAAAGTAAAGCTAATAAATTATATTATTTAATTGCGATAGTGGTAGGAGCTTCTTTTGTCCAAATATCTTCTTAGAATGCTAAGCCTGGCCTAGCATGCTGCAGAATAAATCAATGTAACAGTTTAGGCAGTTCCGAAACAGCCAGTGAGCTTATATTGAAGTCCAATTTACTCTTGTTATAATGAAATCAATTATTTGAGTGCATTTAAACACTAAATTAACACTTACTAAAGTTAGTAGCTCATCTAGATACTGTAGCTACAGGGATGTGTGTCTATTTTGAACTGAGGCTGGCTGTGAAATAAGCCACCTTACAGGATTTACTCGTACATTGCAGTTTTTTTAATTGAGAGGCAAGAGGGCAAGCCTTATTTAACACCCTTCTTTTTCTAATTAGCAAGGAAAACTGAATGTTTGTCACTTCAATGGTTTAGCTGTTTGAGCCTCTGAGAAATGGGAGAATAGACAAAAACACCACTGCTCTTTTGTTGCCCTGTTGTGTTTTCAGTTTCTCTGAAATGTAGTAGATGCACCATCTGTGAAAGCATCCTGACTAATTTACTGGGCGAAAACTCTTTTGTTTTTTCTCGGTCCTTCACAACTTCCACACAAACTATGCAAAGTTGATCTATTTTGTCAGTGTGTGTTGCTAACGGGAATTTAATAGAAGCGAGAGCTCCCAAGTAGCAAACCTGACATGTATGAACACACCACTAATTAATTTGCTTCAACAATTGAGATATCAACTTTATTGTAATGCGAGTGCTGACATTCCCTGCCTCTGCTTCCTCACAGACTGGAATTAAACCACTGGCGACCATTTGCATAGTGTGTGAGCTTGATTTTGAGTGACTTGTTTCTTGTCAGAAGCTAAAATGATATAGCCTTCTGATCAATTTCCCCAGACCTGAAGTGTATGACCTTGATGAAGTATGATGCTTCATCAACTAGAAAAGCAAAATGAATTACTTTTCTTCAATTTAGACCCTTTCCAGGAGTTTTTCATCGTAAGATGCAACAACAACAAAGCAAATAGCTCAGACACGCAGTCAGAGCTTTCATTTTCTTGTCATCTCCGATCCCCTGCAGAGAGCTCAGGAGGAGCCGCGGAAATAAATTACTTTTTTGGTCATTAAGACGAGGACACTGTTGAATTTGTGTTGCTCAGTGAGTTGACAAACGTGTCTCCATGTTTGCCCTATTAATTGTGATATGAGAAATGTCACAGTCAGTTTCAATTTTGGCTGCAGTGTGGCTTAGAGTTTTGTACTGGACTCATACAGGCTCTATACACATCATCTGCAATCTCAGTGTTTTTTAGCTTTTCCACCTCCTACTTCCATCTTCATGTGTGTAAATGAAAAAAACAACAACAATTCAATAACAAAAAGTTATTGAATCTAAAAATGTGGGATGCTTCTTGAATTTCAGCCTTGGCAAATCTCTACGTGTGTCTTTGTGTGTGTGTGTGTGTGTGTTAGCAAAAGACTGCTGTTAAACCTGAGTCAAGCTGATGTCTTCAAACGTACGGCAGCCATAACACTCTCTTTATTTATTGTAAAGTGCTCCAGATGAATAAAATAATGCTCCATAAACATACTCAGTGATAATACCTACGTGTAATTTAGGAGATTGTTTTGGCTTCAAAACTAGGAAACAGTATTTTACCCTTTCTATAGCTGTCAAACACAAGACAGACAAGTAAAACAGCTACACTGTGCTTTTTTGCTGGCTTCACTCCCATTCATCAAGGCACCTCCCCGTCTGACTTCTAAGTAATGGCCCCTTTCACTTCATTCCCTGTCTCAAATGAGAAATTGACTTATTGTTGGCTAACACTTTCTAAAAAGCAATTAAGATTTTTTCTTCATGTTGCTTACTCTCCCACTTCCTACTCAGTGTTACACATTAAACACTTGCTTGCAGCCGCAGATGAAATTCATTGGTGTTAAAAGTGGTCTCCTCTGCCCTAGGTAAACATAACAGATCTATTACTCCAACTCATAATTAAAAGTAACAATCAGATGGGGAATAATGTAGTTTCTTTAAATCACGGCAAATTAGAAAATGAAAACAACTGTTAGCTGTGTACATTCTGGACAATATTTAGGCCCCACAGGACCAGTTGTGACGTTACTGAGGGAGATTCTTCTTTGTTGGGTCATCAGAATGAGCGACATATTTTACAGAGTATTTGACCTTGTCATTTTCAGTTGAGTCAAAGATCTCACGTTATACGTCTTTCCTTCCTATTGATGGAAACTGAAAACTTGTCCTATACTTATAAAAACCTTAATGGCAGTAAACGGCAGTAAACACACCGAAATAACACACAATGTGAAGAAAATTGAAGCAAATTGACCGCATGAAAAATGGCACTGACATTATTCGCACAGTTGAAAAATACAAAACAATTTGGAAAATGGCAAGACGAAATGAGAGTGAGGATCTAAGCAGAATGTCTGTGGAATACTTAGGAAGAAATACACTCCCATAGTATGTTCATATTCCTGAGGCAGAAGGACCAGAGCACTGAACTGAACTGAGGCTGTGCATGAACGTGTGAAGAAATAGTGAGCATGTTTTATTCATAAAGTATACCACACTTCCTCAATGCTGGGGAAAAAATACATACTGTAGACGTAATAGCTTTATACCCTCAAGCCTGATGATGATGCCACTGATGTTAATTTACAAGCATTAGATCTTCTTTACTGAGGAGAAACCTAGATTTCTTTTTTTTAAATGTTTTAGAAATGTTTAGCTCAGTGGCTGGCCATCACCCAAAAGCATCATTTTGGAAATGGACACCAGTATACCAACCACATCTTCTAAACTCTACTTTTCTTGCCAACATAACTGCTACTTAGATTATATTCACATTCCTACTGTAAATAAGTAGTTCCCCTTACACACACAGACGCTCCCCGCCACGCTCACATGCAGCAACGCAGTCACGCTGTGTCAGAATTAACAGGAGCAAACACCTACTCAAAGTGCGCGTTGATAGCCCACTCAGTTTATTACGCAAATTGGTGAAAGTCCCAAGTCCCCCCCCCCCCCCCCCCCCCCCCCCCCCCCCCCCCCCCCCCCCCCCTTAGCAGGCCTTGTTTTCGGTACTCTGTTCCAAATACACATTTCGGTCGCTGACACCGATATGCATCCTCAGCATATTGTAGTGGTAGCCCCTCTGCCTATCACGGCTTGTGAGCAAATGAACAAATTGCTTCACACATCGGCGGGGAGGGCACAATACTTTTGAAACAGGCAACTTACAGACATGTGTGTGCCCACTCGCGGAACGCTGTTCTGTTTGGAAATGCATGTACACATGGATGTTGGAGCTAATCACATGCTATACGATTCAATTTGCCAGCTCTCCCCCGGTTCTTACTGGCATGGTAAAGAACTTGACAGACAGATGGTTTATCCAATCAACTGCCAGGTATTTTTTTTGAAAATGCCCGCCCTTTTCTAAACAGGTTCCTATGACTTCTCGTCAGGTGGTTCTGTGTGACAAACCAGTAATAGACAAACATTGTCAGCAAAGACTTGTCAGCTCCCTGAATCAAATTCATAAACATGGAGATAAGAGAAATATTATAGAGATTGGCTGAAAAGATCAAAAAGAACATGAGGTACTTTGTGAGATTAGTCTGTCTGAAGGCACCTTTTCAAGTCATTTTCAGCCTAAGCAAACAGGCCAATGGGGCCATTTCCTGGTGGAAGACAATCTTTTGTTTGGATAATGAAGAAAATCTGCAGTTTGAGCCTTTTAACCAAGACTATCTTTCCCTAACTCCAAGGGCTTTGAGTTGTTTGTATTATCAACAGAAATGACTCCTCATTAGGATGAATAAACATGTGTACATCTGTACATCATTGTGTCCTCCTAAGCAAATTTATATTGTATTATTCTAATACAAGCATATTGTCAGGAACATATTGCATGGTTGAAGGGTCTTCCTTGATCACAGCCTACTTTCTCTATGATGCCACTGGATATAAATACAGTCAATGAAAAATGTAAATTTGTTGGAGGCCATTACTTCCAAGTCATTAGTTAAAAGGTGGGTGGACTGTGCAGTCTCATGAAATCATCAGGGCTGCTCTTCAAGTCATTCTCATGGCTGTGGAATTGGTCTCTTCAGCACAGTTGTGAGTAATTGGATCACTCTGTGCTATAATATTAGTATGAATAAGTAAGAGAGGCAGAACTTGTACTTTAGCAGCAGTGAGACTTAGAGGGAACAATACTTCACTACATTTTCAATTGGTGCGAGAAAATTGTATTTAAATGACTATTACTCTTCAGTTAAACTAAAAGGTGATCTAGCCTGTTCCTTATTCCAACCAAATTAAACATCTGTACTCCTATGGACCTAACACATTATTATATTCATCACAGGGCTTTAGGGTTGATTCATTTGTTAAATAAAGTAAATATTTCAATATGTAACAAGGCTTGTGTGAAATAAGTAGTATAGTGTGTATTATGTCAGTGCTTACTTGGTTGATGCTTCTTTTTTTGTCAAAAACCACGTTTTCCAATAGATGGGTCAAACACAACAGGACTTTTACCCAGAAGACCGGGGGGTTGGGTCCTATTCTTGTCCGTTTTAATCACCTTTAACTTAAATACAAGCAATGTTGTTTTTGCTTTTATGACTGCTTTCATTTAAATTTATTTTGCAGAGAAAACTGTAACAAAGACCGTGGATTCTTGCAGCAAAGGAAGAAGGACTTTGATGAAATATGTATACATGTAACAGAATACATGGTTCAGGTTTAGAAGGCTTGAAAGCATATCCGCAAGGCAACAATGATAAGCTGGCAGGGAATGAGTGGAAACGGGCCGGTTGTATAGTGCAGCGGTAATGAGGAAAGTGGGAACATTTGAGCAGGTGGGTCTTACAATTACTTTAGTAAGTACATGGATAAAAAAAAAAGATCTAATAAAACAAAATCTTTAGTCAGATTAATGCTTAACTTAGTTGGACATAGGTGATACACAGCTACATGTAGAGGTCATATCCTGCAAACACTTAATATGTTCCATCGTTCCAGTTTTGTCTTCTTTCTTTTTTTTGATAAAGATTTCAAGACTGCTGTAATCTAAAAACCTCTGGCCCAGTGTGGGCTGGGGCCTTTGGGGCAGCCCGGGTTCGGGTCCGGCCTGTAGTGTTGTCCCCCATCTCTTTCCCACCTTTCTTGTATGTCCAATGTCATTCATAAGGGAAGGGAAAAAATACCCCAAAAAGTAGTCTGAAAACTAATTAATAATGCAATTGGGAACTATTAGATTTAACACTTTCACGACTGGCTGTAGTTATTGATTTGTCATATTCTTGTTTTCATGGCAACTTAGTTCATTGTCCACAAGGCCACGGGCATTAGCTTGAAGTTCAAATGTCAGACAAGTACCAAATGAGAGCCACCCTCAGAGTTAACCCTGTTCTGGATGTTGTCCTTTGTGTGTGTGTGTCAGTAGGTAGAGCTATGCTACTGCCGACCCACTTGAAATCTTGAGCACTTAATGTAAGCTGACGGTGAACCTGAAAGGATAAAATAATTATGTTTTTAAATTGATAACCCCATTGTCAGTTGTCGCTTGAGGTCACGTGATTGAGATTTGATATGAAATCATGAGTACTGAGGGTCAATTAACCCATCAAACTTTGTTGACCATCGGGTAATAAAAAACAGTGCCATAACAACAGAATATATGGCATGTAATGAATTAAAGAAAGAATAAAAGAAGAACAAAATCAAAGAACGAGTCAAGAAAATGAATTGAAAAAGAAGGGTTGCGTCAAGTGTCAGCACTATCACAACTAGGTGTTGTTAGAATAGAAGAGAAGGCCTTTGTCACCATGCACATGTTCAATACCTGTGTAGCAAAGTTGAAGCAACCCCTTTCCAGTGTTAACAAGACACAAGATACGTAAGAGGAATATAACTTATTATTGAATATAATAAGGACCCCCCCCCCCACTTTCTTTTGCAAAAGAAAGTGGGGGGGGCGGGGGGCAGTTTCTGAGACAACTGTATATAAGCTCTGAAAGCAAATTGTTGAGATAGGGTGTTAGATCTTATGTAAATTTGGTACCGATCGGTGTAGCATTTCAGCTAAAAGCTACGGAGCCGTGGAAGTGACATGGAGGAAGAAGAAAACAAAAAATTAAAATAACATGTAAGGGGGACACACAGACACAAGGTAAGTGGACCCGCAGCCTAATGCAGTGTAATCACTCCCAGCACATCCATCAGGGTCTCCAGTAGAGGACTGCTACTACTAAGGTTAGTAAGGTTAGCTACTAAGCTACACACACACACACACACACACACGGTAAGTGGACCCACAGCCTAATGTAGTGTCCTAGGAAATCCATCGGGGGCTCCAGTAGTAGAGTGGTAGCACTACATAATTATTACTTCTCCTTGGTTGTCTAAATACATCTATCGTTTATTTTGATAAGTATTACTAATTAATAAATGCCAACGTAAAGTGTAATCATGAACATTGTCATTGACTGTTGAATGACAATTACTGCAGGCTAACCTTAGGTTGTTCTTGTTGTTTGTTGGATTTTCACACTTTGAGATCACGAGTTTAGTGTTTGTTCCCAGTACATGTACATTTTTTTTCTTTCTTATTTTCTTTTTCCACCCTCTATGTCACCTCCGGGGCTCCGTAAAAAGCAACTTCTCCATATTTGTATCTCATTTTGGGAACAAACAGCAAGCAGTGCTGACCCTCTTTTGGGTTCTTGAGTGATTAATCACTAAGTAGCTGTAATTTGTCTATCTTCTGACAGACTTGAAGCCACTGGGGACATATTCAAACTTAAGTGATGTGCTCAACCTTTTCAAAGGCAGGTCAGATGACAGTGTCAGACGAAAAAGGGTGCTCAGACACAACAACTTGTAGTTTTATCTTGTCTAGCATGTCATTTTGAAAGACAACCAGTTTTGTTTTTAAGATGTCATCTCTTGCCAAGTTCACCAACAACTATGACAGGCTCCAATCCAATCCATAATGGTCGTTGATATTCCATATTCAGGCAGTCTTTTCTTTTTTGAGAAACCTGGGAAAGTAAAAATACCAAGATAATGGATATGTTGTTTATTGCAGTTAGCAAGGACACACAAGTCTTTGAACAATCTTACATACTTTTATTGTCTTTTATAGAGTTACAGTCTGTTTCAATAAAGTTTGAATGGCGCTCTGCAAATCATACATATTCAGTGTCATCTTGTCTGAACAAATTCTAAACAAAAACTCTTTAAGTCACCACAGCAGGATGTAAATCCTCCCTCCTTGAAGTATTCATTTAAAGACTCATAAATTCCGCATTTAGTCAGACAAAGCCGTCAGCCAGTGGATCACGCTGTGCGTTGTGGTCGGGGGATGAAGGCAGCACAGCAACAGCTTGTACTTGTTTTTCTCCTTCCTAATTGTGGTTTGCTGACTGATGTGTAGAATATGCATCTCGCGCTTGGTTTTGCTTTTGTTGATCAAGGAGGTGAAGCAATGCCGTGGATGTATCTCTATTAATCAATTGACTTCAGTGAAAAGCTGTTCCATGTCTCTCCGTGGGAAAAGAGAAAGAAATTATTTTGCCGTAAGACAATGGTTAAGAACGCCATTGAAAAAAGTGTTTGCACTTAAAGCAACCATGTGTTGTTTACACATGTCAGTGTGGCAGTGTGAGCTGGCTTTTGGTTCAAGGTGGAGGGGTATGGGTGTTCTCAGATCTTCCTGGATTCCCCTCAGACAAAACAGAAAAAGAAGTCTACACAGGCAAAACCAGTGTAAGAACATCGCTTTTTAAGATACTGTCATCGTTATGATGATAAGTCAGGCAGATGTGAGAGGCTTTTTGAATATGCTTGAGAGGGAGCGAAGTACTGCGAAGCTTTCTGCCTTTTCCCATCAGGCATTGTTTACAATTTTTTACAATTAAAAGTGCTAATCGTTGATTTGAGGGTGTTTATGTGGTTATGAATTCAACCTTCAATGAGGTTTATCTCAACAGTACTTCCGCATGTGATGCACAAACAGAACAGGGATTGGGCTCTATTTTCTTTTGTCATCTCTCATCTCTGATCCCTGCCTCCACCTTCTGTGTTTCTTCTTAGGGCTCAGCAACAACACAGCGAGAAACGATACATATACTAATCACAGCTTTTAAAGGTATTTCTAATACAACCTCAGGAGAACTCAATACAAGTGGCAATGCCAGAAGCTGATTCCAAAGGCACACACTTAACTTACCTGTTTTTTGTTTTTTTTCTTCTTCGAGTGTGAAGGTGAAGCGGGGGAAATATTCTTCAAACGCTGTTGCTGAATGTGTCAGTATTTGAGAGTCAGCGCAGCAGTACTCGCTTGGAGAGGAAAATAATTGGCTGCACTGTGCAAAAGCATACACGTCAGTCTTCCTCGGAGCAAACATGGATGTGCTAACACTTATGAATTGTGCATTTATCAGCATTGGCTCTATATAGATGTTCATGTATGTGAAATGAGTATCCCTTAATGAAAATGTATGATCAAAGAGATACTTTTCTACTACAACTTTTCCTTTTAATCAATGCCTGTCCTTGTTTATGTGTGCCTACTAAGGGTTGCTAAATGTTGTGATTTGCACTGCTGTCATTAACATTTCTAATATGTTAATTAACAGAGATGTAATGCCTCTGAGAGGACTTCAAAAGGACATTGCCAGAAGAGTAGCTGAGATGGAAAATGACAGGTTGCAGTATTTTGATCCCAATTGGTGAATCACCCTTTGCAGAGTTTTCCTCACTTGCTTCCTCTGTAGTTGTTTCACGCCTCCATGGTGGTTCTCCCTTTAGGGAAGACAAGAAGGAGAATGGCTGATAACGTTAATAAAAGCAGAACAGGAGGTGCATTTGTGAGTGAATGTGTATGTATACACTTCTCAGCCAGAAGTCTTGTTTTTTTTAAGAGCACACATTAGTTTTCAAAAATGTAACTTTCCTTCCTCTTGTTACAGCAACTTGAAGAATATATGTATCCAGACTTCACCTCCTTCCTAGTAAAAGGTCTGCGGATGTTGTCTAACCTGCACATTAACATTACAAATTGCCAAACAAGTCAGCCATTGAAGATGAAGATGTGGCCCCCATGGGTTTCATGAAATACAGAGTTTATTATTTCTCAACATTCACTCATTGCTCCTCAGTGACACTTCCTCACCTTAAAGTGCCCAGTGGCTTTCCACATCTTGTCAGATTGTCATTTATGGAAAGTATACAGCAGCTGCAGGACAGGAAGACACTAATAAGGTGACAAAATACAGAGCCAAGCATTTTCTAGCGGGAGAATGCTGCCACCAGTATTTCATACGGAAAAGAAAATTAATGTACTGCGCAACTCCAATCCTGAATCTTATCTGTCCCCTCAGAATTTCTATCAATAGTTATTGCCACCAAAATTGTTGGATTTCTGCCGGCTTTTGGGGAGAAAAAGGAGTCGGTGTGGTGTTCTCTCGATTTGCGGCTAATGCATAATGATTCAGAAAAAATGCTGGCACAGTAATGTTCATCTTTTCATGACCAATGGCTTTTAGCATTGGGGTATTTAAGGAAAGTGGTGGAGAATTAGGAGACTCTGCTATACAGAAAAATATGCGACTGCTCATAAATAGTCTATATAAACAAATATCCAAGAAAGTAATTGTGAATGAAAATTAGAATGATATTGCTGACTTAAACATACAAACATATGGAATAATAAATACCCACTGTAGGTTGTGTTTGAAAATTGTTGTTAATTATATATAATTTATTTTGGCATGCTTTAAGGGACTTCTATTTCATCTCTTTACATATATTTATTTCAGGGGACTTTTTTCTTAATTTAACATTTATTTTCTTCTCTTTTTCCATAAACTAGATTAAAATGAATAAGGTGTCATTATTTCATATGCGGATCCAGGCAACCAGGCCTGGAGTGTGGGCCCCATGTAGGCTGAGTCTTTTGCATTTGTTTCTTTTAGCTTAATTTACGTTAACTGAACAGCTTCATAGTCGATGGAATGGCTATATTACTTTTTTTCAGGTTGAATAGTGGTCGTCTCACTTCCCCCTAGCGCCTGTGTGCGGAAAACCCCCCCTTGTCACTTTGGGCCGCCAGGCTGTCGGCCTCAGGAAGTATTACTTGATATCAGGTCTTGCGATGTAACAAATTGCTTCACGGCACAGCACACAGACACACCCCTGTTCAGGAACCGGCTAGCTATAAAAACAATGGAGGTAGCGGTGGAGTTTTTCATACTATTGTCATGGCTGAGCCGACCAAAAAGAAGCAGAAAACTAGGAAAGCATTGTCGGAGTAACAGAGAAAGAAGAAACGGCAGACTGACCGAGCAAAAAATCAGTGGTCACAGCAGACTGGCGTCCAAACCTGCCCAGCTCAGATTTTCGTTACTCCGGCAGATAATGATATGCAGGCTCTGAACTAGTTGTTTTGGTCTGATCTGACATCCCCCCACCCCCTCCATTTGAATATATGAAATGGGGATAGTGTGGAATAAATGTGGCATCAAAGGAAAATTCTAAAAGTCTGAATTGAATAAAAGTAGTCCTTTGAAAAATTTAATTTTTAAAATTAAGAAAAAAAATCTTTATTGAACTGTGTTTATTCCATATATTTATTAAATTAATTAATATTGAATAAAATGGAATTCCATATGAAAGAAGCTTTAAAGTCTAAATTCTCCCTGCCAATGTTGAGGCTGAAGTTATAAATGGAACATTTTAATTGCTGCATCTTGATAGTTGATGTCAATTAAGGAGCCCCAAGAGACACGGTGGTTTTAAAACTTGTTCATCGGAACAGAAAAAGACACATGCGAGCCAACAAATACAAGTTGCAGGTCCCTTTTTTCCACTCTTGCCATGAACCGCTCCATGGTGCTAATGAACACTCAGCTCTGCGTCCACGGGAAAATCATTTCTTAAACTGCACCCTCTCATCAGCGCTTCATGGACGTCAACTGACAGCGGTCTGTTTCCATTCATTCATTTAATTGATTATACAGGAAAGTTAAAAGTAACACTACATTACAATATAAATGGGCCTGACTTTGACTCACAACAGTAACCAGCTTGGCATAGAAAACATAATCTATCATAAATGTACGATTCAGAGATAGCTACATAGGAGCTTGGATAACTTTTCTAAAGGTAATGTGAATCACCTGCACAGCCTACTGCACCATTCGTTTGATAAACTAGTCTCAGATGGCCTATTCTCAATTGGACGACATCATTAGTTTACCTTGAGCCCCTATCACTACATAGACTTAACTGTTGTCTCACAAGGGACTCCCACATACAGTCCTGTGCATCGCTTCTCCTCCCACGGGCGTCCCCCGCTTTTTCACATTACTTCTCCCTATGATGCCCCATCATCCTTTACTATTGCAGCTTCCCATCCATCTCCATCTTTACTCTTTTCTCTTTTAGTTTCCTCAGCTTTGTTTTGCTATATTTTCATCCACAATGCTCCACCAACTTTCCACTCCGCTACTCACTCCTTCTCCTCCTCTCACGCCACATTCACTCCGTCCATTTGTTTTTCTCTATCATTTCACCTGTTCCCCGCCCCCCTCCTCCCTGCTCCTTTTCTAACCCATCCACTATTTTCTTCTGTCCTCTACGCCGTGCTAAACAAAGCCCCACATTACCCCCCTCCTGCTTCTATCAGGGGTAGCTAGCCTGTCAGCCCAAAGCCTTAGTTAATCACTCAGGCAGTCGGGCAGCTCGCTGCCAGCTCCCTGGACACTAATAGCAAGACAAGCAGAGAGCAGGAGCAGAGGGGGTGGGGGACTCATTAGGAATACAGGTATTTAAAGGAAATGGTCCATTTCAAATCAAAAGATAATTAGTCTCCTGCTCAAGTAAAGGCTTTTTTTAGACAGGCCGGAGTTATAATAGGTCAGCTACAGATGTGAAATGTTTAGCTAGTGCTTCTGGCTATGCCGGGCTGTTGACATTATCAATTTGAGGCTTGACAAATACTTCCTGTGTTTGGACGACACATTTTATTCCCAGAAGAGAGGTTGGGTTTGCTTCCCGAAGGCGTTTTTTTATGCTGACTCCATGTTGCTGTGTTGCCGATGGGGCAAGATTTGAAAAAATTGAAATAGGACCTCCATTTGCACAATGACATTACTTGCTGTCAAGCCTCTGAGTTGATCAATGCCTTTCAACAAATACCTCATTGCCCATTTTGTGTTTGCATGGCCAAATCAATACTAGTATGAATAAAAAGTCTATAGCTAACAGGCAAATGAAATTAACGTGGAAGACTTTTTTTTATTTAATAAGACATCCACTTCTTGTCTTACTCTTTATGGATCTTTTCTTTATGTTCAATTGATGAAATATATCTGGTTGTATTGAAAGGTGTTAAGTACCCTTTTGAAAGAAGAAATATCACAAAATAACTCTCTCTTTTGCACATCAAAAGTTGCGTACAGGGACATGATTTATGACAGCACTGATGTTAAACTAATGTATTTTAATGGGCAGTATCTTTCGTAATAAAAGCATGAATACCGGACAGAGTATCGAAAAGCCGTTAGAAGGTTGGTTGGTTGGTTGGTTGGTTGGTTTGTTGGGGATGTGTCAAACAACACAGAACTATCACCCCGAAGACCAGGGATCGCGTCCGCGTGTGGCAGTTTCTTTCTGCGTTCTTATTCTAACCACAAGAGTACCATTGTTGTGGCCGTCTCCTGCGTGTGATGGTTCCATTCCCTGTTTTTCTTTTTCCTAACCACGACTCGTTGTTGTAATGTGTCCCACGTGTGGTGTCCTGTTGTCACCGGCGTGTTGCGTTTCATTCCCCTGTTGTTGCGTCCCCCAGAGACCGAGGATGATGTCCTGGTCGTTGTCACTGTCTACTACTGGCGTTTCACTTCCTCGTTGTTGCGTCCCCCAGAGACGCGGATTGCGTCCCGGTGGACATTGTTCATTTCGTGGTGACAATAAACGAGAAAAGGGTGTCCCTTTTGACGAATCAATGGATCAAACATCATCATTCCATCAACTGCCGTGAGACCAGGTTGGGACAATTGTGTAGTGGCCACAATCAGAAAAATATAGAGAATTGTAACCACTCTGAAATAACTTTGTCTGTAATAAGTAAGCAAGTATTTAAATGACACTTTTCTAGAGCTAGATGTCACAAAGAAATACTACGAATGCATACACAATGCAAGAGCCATAGTTCCAATTAGGTCCAATGCAAAAGAAAAAAAAAGACTATATTTTCACGTGTGGAGAGTCAGCCAGTGACGGATTCTCATGTTCATGCTCAATAGGCCCAAAAGCATTGATGCCTGAAAGACTTTTTCAGTGAGCAATTTGGTCCATTGTGGTGCCCCCGAGTCAGATGACCTAATGGTGACATATTTAAAGCAGTTGACTCAAAATAAACTTGGGAAACAAAGAGAATGTGGCATTATTCTATTGTCACTCGTGGTATAAAAACAACAACTACAAACTATTCTCATTTTGTTAGTTTTTTTTAATGAATTAAAAAACAATGTAACATCACTGTTGACATTACAAGCTTGGATGAAGTAATGTTGCAGGGGTGTTCCTGTTGTTGCATCCACCCATGCGTTCCAAAAATGTGTCAATTATCAATTAACAGAATAAGTAAGACTTGCTGTGCAAAAAAAAAGCAGCAGTACAGTGGATACAGAGGAGGTGGACTGTCACCATGTTGACATCCATGCTATTAGAAGAATATTCTCAGGTGCAGTGCCTGGCAGTCTCCAGTGTTTACCGAGGAGCATCATTAGCCTGGGTTCGCACAGCCTTAAAATGTCATATATCCACAGTAATGAACTGTGAGAGTGCGCACTATTCCCAAACTTCCCCTCTGCAGCGCCCACATTAATCCAAATGCTCAAACTCTGCAACTCGAGTCCCTCCACTCATTAACAGTGGCAGATATCAAGATAGGAATAATGAGAAAGTGCCCGCAAGTCAGGACATATATTAAAGAAATAGAAAGGGCAAGAGAGAGAGGGAGAAGATGTCCTGTCATAAATGGAAAAATACTCTGGAGAAATGGCCCCGGCTTGGATGACAAACAGCATGCATTCATATTGTTTGGAGACTGTGACAGATTTTTCTTGTAGTGCCAGAAACATAATCATAAGAATGTACAACTCGTGTAGTCCAACAACAAAATGTATAATAATGACTGCTTTCATACAAAGCAAGTGTGTTTGTTCACAATGTTCATAACATGCAGCTGTAGAAGCTCCAGAGTTTTAAACAGATGTTTTACAGACAAATACATAAAAATAAAACATGCACTGGTATACAACTGCATTTCCATATGCTGGCAGTCCAGTAGTGCTGAATTTAGATAGAGTTGTTCTTGCACGTTCTCTGCTAGCAATTGATTTATTTATATATATTCTGGCCCCAGAGCTAAGGGGCCTACCCCATTCAAGTAGTAGAAATATGTTTTTATACAGTATAACAATGTGAAATGGAAAGATACATTTTGCCTATTCCAAATAGTGACAAAATTAGGAGGGAAAGCTGTGGGATATCATCGTACTTCAAGCAATTATCATTATTATTACATTAGATATTAAACATCAGTGTTGTAGTCAAGACCACCTAAATTGAGACAAAGTCATCACCAAGACCAGAGAGTATTGAGACCGAGTCAAGACCAAGACTTTGAGCGGTTGAGACCGAGGAAAGAAGAGACCAGACCAGTGGCAGACAGCCCGCAGCTTCTTCTCCTGTCGCATGCATTCACTTTCTTGGGAGTGCGTGTTTTAGGGGGGCGGGGTAGAGGGGGATAACAGTCACACATTTCAAATTAGAAATTAGTCAAATTATTGGTTGCATTTAAAGCAGGAAGTTTTATGTCCAATCATAGTGAGGATGTTAACACATACAATTAGACAATGTAGAGGCAATTAAGTGATATCCCTGTAGCTTTGGTCTGGACAGGTTTTGAAATAACATCCCGAGTCCTCTTTATCCGAGACAAGACGAGACCAAGTAAAGAAGTGGTTGGTTCCGAGACCAAGACCGATCTGGGGTACTGCAACACTGTAAGACATTAATTTTTAAGGATGTGTCAATAACATGTTCACTGCAGGAACTGTGAATCTCAAACTGGGCCGGATTCTATCTTCTAAAATTCATTCAATCCTTTTGATCACGTTAAGTCCTGATCACTGATGGCAGTTTGAGTTGGATTCAAACCAACTGACGGTTCTAGATCATTCAGGACATTTTGGGGAAATGAACGATTTGTAAATTAATACCCAAAAAAGTATAGATTGCGCTACAAAGATTGTTTTTGTTGCACTTTTCTTCCTCGAGTTTAAATCTGATCAACAACAGTAATCAGACGGACTTACTGTACCTTTCTATGTGAAGGCACTTAGAAACTTTACAACACATTCATCCATCAAGGAGGAGATAATATCAACATGAAAACTTGCCAAAGCATTTCTGTGCATACATTGACTAAATATTGTTTTCCAACAATATTTAGTTGAGTTGCAATATCACAACATATTGCAACTCATTACACTTCTCCACTGTTAAGATATCTCACACTGATGATCTTTTCAGAAGCCAAATGAGTCCATCTGTGGCTTGAAGATTTATGACAAGTCCACCTTGTGCGAGACATTTAATCTCACTATATCACCTTTTAGATGACTTTGAAATTTGACCAAGCAGGATTTGATATGATGTTCCTCTTCCCTCCGGCAAGAAAGATTCTGCCAGTCTCAAAATCTCTAGTCTTTGTGAAGGCCTGATTAGAAAACTAACAAGCTCAGAGACTAGATTTCATTTAAATGCAAAAATTGGTAGGTTTTATGAAAGTAAAATCTGAAATGGGTAAAATCTCAATCTCCTAGGAAAAAATTAAAGTCAATACTATTATGCATGCTTTATTGACCAAGACCAGTGGTCCTCCATGACCTGGATATAATGGTAAAGGCCTGGTATCTTGAGGACTGTCACATCACTTAGAATGAACTGAGAAGACTGGAGTGTGTACAAACAAATTATGCTTGGGTTTCTGGTCATGCAGTCGAACTGATTGTGAATGACAGCATCTACTTATGCAGAGTATATTTTACATCCAATTTAGACTCTAATCAGTTGATCTCCTTACACTGACAACTCGTTCCTCTTATCTCCTCGACACTCAATCTCTCGTGTTTCATGTGGCTTGAGCAAAAAAAAAAAAAGAAGCTTGCACTAATTTACATTCAGGACACCGCTCATCAATTTGCTTGTTTTCATCACCATGCTGGATTATGGTTATTTGCAGAGAAAATGCATCCTTGCAAGTGGCTTCCGGTAAAAGTGAAACAAGAGTCTTTTGGCTTTAGAGACTTGTCAGAATTGCTGAAATACCCCATTACACATTAACTCATGCCCTCATTTGTTTCCCTGACACCATTCAAGTCTTTGTACGTGAAGTGCACTTGTTGTGTAATTTTACCTGAAGCAATAAACTGATTCTTTGAAAGTCACAGTGCCTGTGTTTTCTCTTACTCCAAGATTGCTCCTTCCCACAGACAGATGCCCCATAATGCAATTGCAAGTCAGGCAGCATCCGCCACATTACTCACTCCATTAGCTGCAGTCAGACTGAACACATGGAAGTTCCAAAATGTTTCAACAGAAATACAAGTGGTTATTAACAATAAATGATGGAGATGGTGAAGGAGAGTGTGTGTAGGCAGAAAGGAAGCAGGAAGTGCTGGTTTCAGGAGAGGGGTAATTACTGATTAGGGATAGCTGGGAGCAGAAATTGCTTCTGTATTTTCATATTTCCACGTAAGTTATTTAAAATGCCAGAACATCATAAATCTGAACCTGATTTCACGTTGTTAGACTATTCTTAATAATATACTATCGATAAGCATATATATGGCGTTTTTTAGTTTTTTTAATATGTAATTTTTTGTTAACCCAAAATTAGTTTACTTGAGGTAGAGCCTGAAATATCAATGTGTACATGTGGACTGTTGCTATCAATGATTAAATAATTGCAAGAAGAATTTAGCATCACTGATTTAGCGATAGAAGACAACTTATTATGGTACAGACACAGTCCATCACAGGCTAGTTCATTCTTTGGCTTTTATGTTAGGAAATTATCCTTGTCATCCTCTAATTTTCCATCCAAGACGGTGGATGTATCGAAATTATTCAGAAAAGCTGAATTCAATGCTTTTATGTAAGTGAGTTGATTAAAACAGACAAATCCTGAAGAAAAACCTCAGAACACAATGCATGCTCTCACCACAGCCCAAAACACTTGAACTTGTTCTCATTAAATGCCACCACGGCGCTGTTAGCCTCTCGGAGTTGAGCTGTAGTGGGGCATCAGCTTTGATTGCTCCCTGGCCTGGAGTGGAGCAGCAGACCCATACAGGGCGGCAGTGGGCAGGTGTAGGAAAAAGGCCCTGATAATTGGCTGGCTAGTGTGGTCGGGCCTCCGGTGTGGCTGGGCTGCAACTCCTGAGGAAGACACACAAAATGAGCTACTGCATCAAAAATTGAGGTTGGCAACCTCCATGCACGTCTGGGCGATTTTTCAAATGAGCATTTCTCGGCCCCAGAGGAAACCATGGCGCTCCTGCTATCATAAGCAATTGGAATAAAAATGGACACAAAATACATTTTTGCTGGCATGCATAAGTAGGTTGGGCAAGAGGGCAAGCTGTGATGTTCAAAGAGTAGCTGATAAGAGAGCAGGAACAAAAAGAGACGTGTTTTATTTTCTAAAGAAATTAGGTTAGCACATTTTTGTTACTGTAGTATTTCCTTTCAGCATCACATTTCGTTTTCCTGTCCTTAAAAGAATGAAAAGAGATCACAGAAATGGGCTCCGAGTCCTAAGAAGAACTGTAAGAGCTGCTTGATGAGTCCCGTTCCTTTGTAAAGCCTAAAGCAAAAATAGCTCAATTTTTACATCATAGCTTACTAACCTCTTTTAAAAGTTTGATATATGTAACTCTAAACAAGTGTGCAATCAGCTTTCTTCTCACCCAAAGCAGCTATAATATCAAAAGGGTCTGCATTGTTCTTCAGCTACTACATACTGTATGTAGCCTAATGATGAACAATGCCAAAAAATAGCAGTATATTCTTAAACTTGCCTAATATGACACTTACAGAGTAAGAACATAAGCAAATAATTTCAAGTGGGATTTGGGATTTGAGTTTTTCAGACATTTGTCTTGATGCTCAAAAGTGGGTGTGATAGTGAGCATGTAGTCTCTGGAGAACGACACTTCGCTCACACCTGGCTCAACGGCACTGGCAGAGGGGGATGGGACAAGACTGAAAAAGGATAAAGATCGCTTAGCACTTGGAAATACAAAAGAAGAACTAACAAACAGCCTTACAAACAATGAGCTAAAAGAGGCTAAAACTCTCTGTAGAGATCATTAACAACTCACTGTAGGTGTATTACTGCGGCTTTAAAGGCAACCAACAGAACAGGATACACACAGCCTCAAAGCCCTTTCCAAAGTCCACAACGTTTAAAAAATTTTCTACTCCATTATCCAAATATTTGATTCACTTCGGGGCTATTCTGAAATCTGATGATTTGAGGAAAAAATGCTTGCCCTGAATCCAGTTTGTACGCCACGTTTGAACAGAAATTGGCAGTTGACCGAGGGACAAATTTGCATTTGGCCGACCAAATCACTATTTTTATAGACCCCAATTACATATTCTGTGTTAATGTTACTTTCAGATGGAATTAGTTCTTTATGCGCTCTGATGCTTGTAGTCCATTAATTTAGTTTTACTGCCGCTAAATTAGATTCACTTACCCCCGGTGGCAAGGAAGCATAATGTGTATAAAAATAACTTATAGCTCTAAACATTTGTTCTCTAAATATGCACCTCAAGTACACTGCAGGTAGGCCACATGAATGTCAATAACCTTCAAAACTCTCAGGTTTTCAGAAGTTTATTGTGATATGGACTGAATTACTCTCACAGGCTGTCTGTGCCAGCCGAGGGCACCGTGTCTCACCGCCTACTTTAAGTTTCCGAGGGAATGTTTTCTCTGAGGATCTGGCATTGAGTTGATGATGATATTGTCACCTTCACCCACCACATTCTATGCAGACGGCGCTCCTTCACTTTCATCCTTTAACATTATGTTTTAGTGCCGCTATTAAGGCGTTATGAGTTTGTATTGTGTTGGAGAAAGGGATGCGACTCTCGGGGTCACATTGGGAATTGTGTCTGATTGCAGCTTGTGTGGTGAACTATGAAGTACATTTTCAAAGAGCCGTACAGATTGCTCTGTGGGGAACTGCAGCTAGTACTAGGCTGAGGAGAAACAACACAATGCTGAACAATAAAAGCAAAGCAGCGCATGCTGATTGTGAAGATATTTTGAATCTAAACACAGAAGATGTGTCTCCGGAGGAAGTAAGTGCTGCTACTCAACAGTTGTAAGCCCATCATTTAAAGAAGAAATAGACCCAATGTTGTTTAATGACATGTAGACAAACCTTTTCTTCCACAAAGTAGCTATAAAATAAACATAAAAAGGAAAAGATGGTTTTATTCTCTAAGTTGTTGCTACAAATAACTAATGATAACAATCACATTTTGGAGTAAATTCTACTCTAAGGCCAAACAAGATTTGTTTTTATCACTTTTCATGTCAACTTTCACAACACGGATATAACACTTTGGAATTAAATTTGTCATTCCACATTAGAACGTTAGCACAAGCTGTCAACATGTATCCAAGTGTTTGATTAGTGTTACGGCATCATTTACTTTCTTTGCTGAGGTTATATTTTCCTTTGAGTGTGATAAAGAGGGTGTGTGTGTGTGCTGCATTAGTCTGAAACCCAATGTTCAGCAGTACTTTGACGCAACAGCTGTGAGGTGGATGAGAAGTGCGTTATATCTTGTTGTATAGTATGAAAAATGGTGGATTGAGTTGTTGTGAGAAATAAATAAATGTAACACATGGACATTTCATGTGACACAGTTATCTATGGAGGGCATGTACCATCTTTTTCCAGTCTTTAGATTGCCTCGCTTTGTGGCCGGGTTATCTCAGTTGGTAGAGCGGGCGCACTTACAGACATACAGACGTTTTGTCCTCGACTCAGACCGGTGGCCCTTTGCTGCACGTCATTCCCTTTCTCTCACCCCTTCCATGTCTCCATCTGTCCTGTGGAACTGAAGGCCTAAAAGGCCCAAAAAATAAGATGATTGCCTTGTTTTCAGTGAAAGTGTGTGCTTCTGTATTTTTCAGACCGTCCTGGCCAGGGGTGCAGTCTAATGCATTGTAGTGGGTACAGTATACTGTACTGTATGTTGGCCAGAATCTGCCTTTGAGAGAGGAAGGGGGGGGGGGTTCATATCATAGTAGGGGGTATGGGTGTCCTCCTTCAGTGAAGCTTCGAGCATCAACGACTTCATTTCCTCTATTCTGTATTCTTTTATGCACAAGTGGAAATACCTTTATTTAGCCTATTTGATAGGAAAAACACAGACAGCAATTCAAAATGTATCAAAAATATAGTGGAAAGTATGATGTTTTGGGTCATTGTGGGACATTAAAGTGGGAAAATGGAAATCCTGAAGCTTTCTTAGTGGGTATACGGCATACACCTGTGTATCACATAAACTAACCCACTGGTCCTGACCAAGAAAACAAGCATATAGGTTGATTGTAGAAGCATTACATTATGACCCATATGAAAATTTTTCTGTGTGCTTATAACCAAAATATGCTCAGTGTGTGTAGAAAAAAAATAGTTCATTAAAACCATGTTTACTAGCATGCAGGCTTCTTCTTTCCTGTCTTTGCTGATGCATTGCTTCATTTCTTAGCAAATGAAAGACACCTGTATGTCAGTGGAATAGTATGAAACCACTGGCAGGACTTTTAAACGCATGTATGCATCCAAGTGCCGGTTGACGAGATAAACCAAACCGGGGAACCAGTTAAAGAAAAACAATTCCACAGTGCTACTGGATGTAAAAAAATAAAATAAAAAAAATGTCATCATGAATTCATGACCAAATCCTGTTAATTTCTTGGTTTTTACATTGGAGGAGATACATGTAAACATGGTTAAATAACATGCATATTTAAACAGTTTAATTTGATAGTTTTCACCAAAATATGGCATTCAGCTCATCTTGTTCTGTTTTTTCAAGACATTGGATAAATTAAAATTATTTTCGTTGAGGATTTTTATTAGCTTTCAGTGCTCTTAGGCTAATGAGTTGATTTAAACTGACAAATTCCAAAACCTTGAAACATGATGCACGCTTTAGACAACCTTAAACACTTGAAGAACATTTCCGACTTAATACAAAGCTTTAATCGCCTCTCAACGTTGAGCTGTACAGTATCAGCTTTGATTGCTCCCTAGGCTGGAGCGGAGCTGCACATTCCCGGCATGTTCTTAAGAACCAGTTGTTTGAAAAGCTATGAAAAGCCAAGCACTGTAATTTGTTAGCATTCCACATTTCTTTTGCAGTATTCACCATATTGAAGGCTGATGTATGAGAAGGCGTAAGGAGGTGGTCATGGTGGATTGGTGGGCATTAACATACAGGACTTTCAAGCCAGAGAGCAGAGTTGGCTTCCCGGGGAAAACTAAAGCCTTTCACCCAGGAAAGGTTTTACTCTAAACATTAAAGTTATATCCTAGATATTTATCCTAATCTGAACTAGTTGTTTTGGTGCCTATTTGTAACTTTCGTCGGGGCAAAAAACTCCAAAACAAATGTTTTGTGGACTAAATTTAACGGTAATGTCTGCCGAAACAACCGGCAGCTCTTGGTGCTCTGTACCCAGCTCAAAGTCACCTATTTTAGGGTAACTGAACCACCAACTACCGCTGATACAGATGTAGCCCAGGGCACGCTAAACAACTAGCAAGTGCCGCTCAGCATCTTTTAGCTTGTAGCTAGCCGGCGTCATGTGACCAGCCAATGTCACGTGACCAGCCGGCGTCATGTGACCAGCCGGCGGTCTCCTAATTTTATAGGATATCATACGTTTGGGTGTGCATACAATTTTGCACGATGTCATATGGACCTATTCATGAGAATGCGTTGGTATTCCATGTAATCTTGGAATTGGTTTTACTCTACGGTTTGATTTGGAATTACATAATTTCTTTTCTTTTTTTTTAAAGAGGATGTGTTTATGTATTTGACCGAAATGAATGTATGCTATGATAATAGTGGCAATAATAATACATTTGAAAAGGGGACAATGTGCATTAATCAACATTCAAACTAAATGTGGACTAGTAAGCTAAAAAAAAATAGGTCTTCATTGGCATTCCCTTTGACTGATGTTGTCCCCCACAGGGCGTACCGTACACAACCCTGGCTGCCTCCATTCTGCTTGATCCCTTTGAAGAGGCATAATGCTTTGCAAAACTTCAGGGATTTCACTGATCAATTGCATACAACCATGTCTCTATTAAAGAACAGTGTTATTCATTTTTTTTATTTTTTTCACTTTCTTGCCATCAACATCTGAATAAAGTAATTTATTGCAAGCACACAGCATTAACATTGTGCCAATTCTTCATGAGCATGTCATGTGTTTCAGGGTTATGTCTTTGAGAAAATAAGGACTTTAATTACAAAAATAAAAAGGTTCTTTCAACCTTAAACTCTGTATAATAAACCTAGAAGATTTTAAACAATCTATTCACACTTTAAACCTGCTTTAAGAAGGATTTGCTTTGAATGAAATTTGTTAATTTGATGAAAATGGTTTTGAGTTCTGTTTTTTTATCTCAAGGCCAACATCTCACTCCCTTAAGCATAGGCAGAAACACCAGCCGTGTTCCAAATAATCACAGAGCTGCAATCAATGAGCTCCTGTCTCAGTATGATGATGGGTATAAGAAGTCCTAATCACCAAAGCAGCAACAATTCAAAGAAAATCTAATCTTTTTAAATTTATTGTGGCACAAAACACATTTGCCTAATCTTAATAAATGACTCCAGAGAATGTAGTTACCACCTGCGCTGAATTTAATGTACGGCCATTAAAAGGTGCACTGTGAGTTCTTGCATAGTCACTTTTGTTGACGTTCCATGTAAATCTCGAACAAAACAGAGCAAGCTCGCCCCTCTTCCCATGTTTTCATAACTGCCACGATTAACTGACTGTCACTAACCACCGTCCCCCTCCCCCAACCATCTTGTCAGGGATTGGCTGAAATGCAGTTTGCCACTAGTGTTTGACGTTTATGACCCCTGTGCTGTCCCCGGAGACTGGGCTTTTCACGGTGTATTCAGGGGCCAGCGGATTGAGGAGAGATGCCTACGATTTCAGACGAAAATGAAATGGTGCTGAAACCATGCAGGAACTCATAGTGCACCTTTAACACAAGCAGAAATATCGGAAGGTCCCATTTTAATTTTTTAAAGATTATTTTTTTACCTTCATTTGACAGGGACAGTGGATAGATATGTGAAAGGGGGAGAGAGATGGGGGATGACACGCAGCAAAGGGCCGCAGGCTGGATTCGAACCCCAGGCTGCCGCAGGTGAAGGTCCCATTTTTAACATTTGTCTACACTGGTCTTTCACTTTGACTTGTTTATTTTTCTTCTTTGTTTTCACTGATGGATTTATGATAGCTCCCGGAGTATGAAAAAAAACGTGGCCTTAATGAAAATAAGGCTTTGGTGTGACACATGAAGGTGTTAGCTTGCAAATCTAGAGCAATGCATCCTGCACGGGCCGCTATTCATGTTTTAATGCATGGATAATTTCAAACCAAATCACATTACAGAAAAATATGACAAAAACAAAAGCCCCTACACTCTGGTGCATGATGAGGAAGGGGGAACATCCGTGCTAGTAAGGTATCATTACAGTTTTCATGTGCTACATGAGTTTTCATTTGTGTAAAAAGAAATGAAACATTGACGCTTGTGAGACTTCAACCAGCAAACACATCTGTTTGTCCAATCATCTGCAAATGTTACAGTATGTCGGTACTAGCCGAATAGCATTGTTTTCCAAAGTGCAACTTTCACTTATCACTCTATCCATTCTTCATTCTCTCTTGTTTAGGGGCGCTGGTTGCAGCTGCATATCTCAACACACACTGGGTCGCATCATTAAGCTGTAATGTACCCATTATTGCAGAGGAATGTGTTCAGTAATTTTTCAAGCAGATTTTGGTTTGATTGCATAGGAACTACTAAAAAAACATTAAAACAACAAATTGGCAAGTTGTTTTTTTGCTGATGTAATGACAGTTAAAACAATAACAGTTAAGAAATCTATCAAAATTCATTTAATTTCCAACATATATCTTTTTTATTCCACTATGCTAGCAGGAAGGAGTGTCTTGCATTTTTTTCTGACATCTCCTGCCTTTTGAACGTGTGATGGGGAATACTCTGGGCGATTTGAGTCTCTGAACCTGCATTTCCACACTGACTGCTTTCATCAGATGAAATGGTTAAAGATCAGAGGGGAGTAAGGGAATGGATGCGCGAGGAGCAGTAGGCAGCACAAAGCACTTGGGGATGGGGGGGGACACGGAGTGTGATGCTTATATTTCACGGATTGGAGTAAGACATAAACCCCCAGAAATTACAACAGACTACAAACCAGTGAAAGAACCACCGGAGATAACAGGCTTTGATGCTGTGTCTTCGCCACTGCCTCCTCCAGCCATCCATCATCACACATCTGAAAAAAAGATCTAAAGCACAGAAATTCTCCTCTTGTTACTACGGAGCATGGTTTGCAATGCTGCTGCATATCTTAAAAACATCTGTCAAAAAAGGTGATCAGTTGTAGCTTTAGTCTCAAACATGCATGTGTAAAATGCTCGATCAAGTGCATTTATATCACAAGACAAAACACTTTGCTATTTGGACGTCTCACACCTTGAATTGATGTCCAGAGGAATACATTAGTGATCCAGATAAAGCTGAAATATGCAAAGTATGGGCTAAAAGCTCTTTTCTGTAAATCAGTTACCTCTTGGTGACATTACACCAACCTATCAAAGAAAAGGGTTGCAAAGTTTCACTCAAGAAATCCTTTATGTGAATTGTTTTCAGAAAGGTATGTTAAATTGGTCATTAAGAGATGCAATTTCATAAAAAAATCAGAAGAATAGCTCCTAATGACATTCACCAACTACAACTAATTTAGCATTTTTCCAGATTAAATGGGTCTTGAATGCAGCCATATCAATTTGTGCATTTGAACTTAATTAATGTGACTGGACACAGTCTGCTTTGACCAAGCTTTAAAAAAAAGGTTGTTTCTTTCTATGTTACTTGGTTTGAATAAATTATAGTTCAAATTTCTGTGGTGAACCAAGGATGCGTTTAAGTAAACAGCCATCACACCTAGAAATGAATGAATGTTAGCTATATCCAAGTTGGTCCCCAAGATCAGTATTTGGGATAATCAGGGCATGTTTTTGGTATCAGCTAACAAAAAACAATCATCTCAACTGCATTGTGTTAGCCCCCTCAGGCTGATAGAGTTGCAGCGCTGCACTTTACAACTAGCTAGCCTCACAATCACAATGTCTCAGTTCCATTGAGTGCCCCAGAAAGCTATTCCAGTGATCCAGCATGCACAATACCAGGGCCTCCGCCAAGTGGTATGCGGCTCATTAAGGTTATTAATTAAACCTGTGCAGTTCCTTCAAAAATTGGTTCCATTGACTTTCTTATAAACCTACACTTTATACCTTCTAAAATGATTAGGCAAAAAGAAGATTTCTCCCCCATTTGAAATTAAACTGAAGTATCACATTGTAAGTAGTGTTACCCATAACTAAGTACTTAGTTGAAGCCCCTTTGGCAGCTAGTACAGATTCTTCTTGGGTATGATGTGACAAGCCTTTTGGGGATTTTCTGCAGATCTCAAGATTAGTCAGGTTGGATTGGGTTGGTCAGTGGACAGCAATTTTTCTTTTGAGTTTAAGTCCAGCATCTGGCTGATCATTCAAACAATTATCCCTAAGCCACTCCTGCTTTGTTTTGTCTGTGTGTTTGGGGTCATTGTTCTGTTTAAAGGCGAAACTTTAGTCCTGTCTGAGGTCATAAGCGCCCTGGACCTGGTTTTTATCAAAGCCATCGCTGTACTTTCTTGTGTCCAGCTTACTCTCAACCCTGACCAGTCCCTGCTGGTGAAAAACACCCTTAGAGCGTGACGCTGCCACCACTATGCTTTACCACTGGAATAGTATTGCGCAGGTGATGAGTGGTGTCTAGTTTCCTATAGACAAGAAACTTGCAACTGAGCCAAATGGTTCAATCTAGGTTTTATCAGATCAGATAATCTTTCTTCTCAGAATCTGAAAGTCCTTAAGGCATTTTTTCTTTCAGTGCTTTTATCTATCCGCTCTGCCGTAAAGCAAGTACTGCAATGATGACTATACTTCTGTTAGTTTTTCCCACCCACACAGGATCTTTGGAGCTCACCCAGAGTGACCCTGGGCTCCTTGGTAACCTGTTACAAGGGCCCCTAATTGCTCAGTTTGTTTGTGCAGCTCTCAGAAGCAATGCTCTTAACATCTTCCATATAAGTCTTTTGACCTCATACTTTGGTTTTTGCTGTGAAATGCCTTACAAGGTGAGAGACCTTATATAGACACATGTGTGCCTTTCCAAATCACATTCAATCAATTGAATTGGCAACAGGTGGACTCCAATCAAGGTGTAGAAACAGCTTGAAGGGGATCAAGAGAAATAGATGTCACCTGAGTAAAACCTCAGCAAAAAGTCTCAATACAATTTTTTTCTTCTTCTTTTAGATCCATTTGTAAAACGTTGCCGTTTTGTCATTGAAGATTCTAATGTTACTTTGTTTCAAAATTGTTAAGAGTTCAAAATTAGAAACATACTTTTTCAAAGCATTCATTTTGACTTGTCATAGTACAAAAGGACAAGTGCCACTAATATCATTAATGCTGGCTGTGTTTTATTCAGTTGGGCCAATATGCCATGACATTCAGAAAAGGCCTATTTTCATCATTATGTAATAGGTGAATGCCATGTTTTCTGGTTTTTATTGTTTTGAGAGTCAGAAAACGTTATGTGTCTTTAGATCTTTTTTTTTGCATATGCACACCCTAAGTATTTATTTTTTCATTTTGAAAACTACATTGTTATAATCACACCAACACTTATATGTTCTTATCCCAAATCATCATTATTAACATTTAACCCTTGTATGGTATTTGGGTCAAATTAACCCATTTCAAATTTTTACAAGATGAAAAATAAAAAAATAGATTATGAAGTAACATTTTATTTCAGAATTACTTTTAAAACCCCATATAATTCACGGGTCAATTTGACCCAAGGGATACGAGAGGGTCCCTGAAGTGAAGTCAATACAAGGGTTAAAAGCAGTCATTTGTATCTGAAAATGACTTTATGGAATTTACCCAAACATCCTGGTTAGCTTGCAGGTAACGGTGAATTAGCTCGTGCTTGGGCAGGTTTGGCCTCGAGGAGTTAACAGACCCAGATAAATTAAAAAAAAAGCATAGAATAACTGGAACATCCAGGCTTGTGTCAAATCCTTGACAATAGGGTCGAGAAAACTCAGCTGTTGATTACTAGAAACAGGGCCCATATAGTCTTCACTGCAGACATTTGACATGCCATCGCAGGAAAAGCAGAGGTGATATTTCTAACCTTAAGAAAATGCTTGAGTCAAGTTCCAGTGCCTCTGTAATCTGCATGCTGTCACACTCTAACACCCAAATGTAATGGACTCTATGTTAATGGCAATAATTCCATCTGCTGTGAAACACTGTGTCATAAGTATCTCTTGCATGAAAAGTAAACAATCTATAGACCACACATAAAAATGTTTTTATTTAGTGTATTAACAAATTGTATTATACATTTTATTGACAGTTTTTTTGTTTTTTTTGTTTCACAAACAACAGCATTATAAAAATAAAAGCACATGTAACATAAATTGTGATCATGGTGTCATTTTTTCTCAGCAAATCTGGAGTAATACAGCATCTATTTATTGATTTTGTTGATTTTTTTTTCTAAAAAAATGTACAGTACACTTTAAAAAATGAGTGAGTTTATTGTTGAATGGGAAGCTAAAAACATTGAGGTGCCCAACGTGTGCCAGGTTAAAACGGAAGGCCTTGATACTAAACAGGGGAAATAAATGGGATGGGAAAAGTACAAACAAAAAAACATGCTGGTGTTGAAATGTTTATATCTGTGAGATGATTACATTGCTTGGGTAATACTTCATCAGCAAAAGCTTTTGTTTACGTATGTGAGCGATTTCAAATTTGTGCAACCTACAAACGTCAGCACACGTTTCACGGCAACATATCAGTGGTGATATAGTTTTAAATTTATATCATTAACTGTCAAAGTTATTATTTTCACCAGGAGAGGGGGGAAAAAAAAGCTATGAGGCAAGTTTGGTGAAATCCTCCTTAATTCTACAATGTTGTACAAATTTATACGAAAAGCTGACATGAGAATCTCAAACGCACTCTGGACATCCATGACGACAATGAAAATGTCCCCCAAATGTCCCTCGCTTGGCTCCAGAATTGCTCTTAACCATCCTCAGGCTTGTGTGATAACTGCTCTGCCATCTGTGCACCTGGCCGCCCGCCCACTTATTAGCTACATAATTTGGTTGTTTCATATTCCATTGAGTTGGGCTGCTTGGCACTGAAAGTCTGCAGCGCTGCCTGGATCCTGGCAACGTCCGTGGTGGACAGTTTGAGCCGGTGCCGCAGCAAACAAGAGAAGAAGTCCAGAGGCTGAGCTCCAGGGGGGGAAAGCCTGTTGACCCGATCCCGGATCTCCAGCAGCTGCAGCAGGGCAGAGTCCTGCGATCCCTGAGTATATGGGTAGTCGAGCTGTAAAATCAAATCCTGGATCGCATCCGGGTCAAAGTGCATACCATAGCCATACACCTGGATGCTATTGATCTTCATGTAGCCTAGATTTCGCCCCGGTTCCAGGTACTCCAAAGGTTCATAATATGCAGTTCCGTTCCCTGTACTTGAGGGCCCTCTGATCCGGCTACGTAGGTAAAAGTGGACTGTCTCAAAAAATGTTTTCCACTTGTTGCCCAAAGTCAAAGTCCAGTTATAACAGTCATAGGGAAGGTCTAATTTAGTCCTCTCCCAGTCTGGGTAGTTGTTCTGGTCAATGGGCATGATCCAACTCTCCGAGTGGCTGCCTCCAAACGGATTGATATACACAGACAGCATGGGGTCTAGAGTGCTGTTCTTGGTAAGGCAGATCTGTAGAGACATCCCCAGGAGCATGTGAACATGGTTTGACTTGTATTTATTACTTTTCAGCGTCAGCAGCATCCTCTTCCTCCATGACGGGTCAAACCAGTTATTCAGCCTGACGTCGTTGCTGACAAAGATGCCGTGGATGCTGATGCGGTTGTCACGTTTCTGCAAAAGGTAGCGCAGCTCCAGGTCCTGCAGGTCCGTCTCGAAGCCGATGTAGTGATCGGTGGAGTCGGGAACCTCGTTGCGACACACGCCCTGGCTCAGCATGTAACCCTGGTTACATGTGGCACAGCGGGAGCGGTTCTCGTAAGAGCAAGAGGCGCAGGAGGTGCCCTCGCCCATCGTGCAGGGGATCACACCCTGGCAGGGGGGGTGCTCATAGGGGCAGGAGCAGCTTCTGGTCTTCTCAAGGTAGGAGCCGATGTGGTTGTTTTCACTGCAGTACATGATAGAGAGGATGTAGTTCAGCCAGTAGCTGTATGGCCTGCAACAGAAAAAGAGCAGTATTGAAGATTTACTTTTACATTTCCAGGAAAAAGCCATTCTCAACAGTTCTTCGCAACGGTAAACAACAACTGCCTCCCAGCTAGCAAGCTGCATGATTAAAACGGCAAGATTTGAAGAAAATTTGGATAATGCAATAAGGCACGCCTACTTGGTTCTTTTGGTGAATAATTGTAAAGATTTGCAAGGAATCTGTTTATGGCATTTACTTTCCCACTGGGACGTTTATTGGGATTGCTATGGACGAAGTGCGTCCGGAACTTAGCGCCGCCCAAGACGGTTGTGATTGGTTTTATGAAATGAAAACAACCCAGCGCTGTAGAGATAGGTCTGACAGTACAGGACTACTCCTCTATTTAATAAAAATGTTTTTTTGAAAAAGAGTCAATTTTGCACAGAAAAATGTGAAAGAAATGATTGTCATGTGGGGAATGGCCGCATAGAAGCTATTTTGAGTTCTTTAAATGGGACTTATATATAAATACAATAGGTATCATAGTTTCATTTGCTCTTTAAATATTAATTAAACATAAAGTTGTTACATTTAACTATTTTGGAGGCTGTGGACGTACTTCATTAATGTCTTTACTGGGTTAATGGACTGAGGATGGGAATAGGATTCTGTATTTGGTTTTGGAGGAATCTGAACCAGTGGAGTCGGTATTCGGCCAAACACCAAAAATCTGGATTCAGATCATCCCTAATCATCACAGACATATACACAAACAAATAATCTTTCTCATTAATAACCACTATTGCTCCAACTAAGGCAGAATATAATGTTTCATATATAATCCCACTTTATGAAGCTAATATTTCTTGTCCTGGTCCTTTATGAACTTAGTTTAACATCATAAATGATATCCATGTAGAATATCTGATTTTAACATCAGGATCTGTATTCTTGATAGAGGATTCAATCTAAAGAAATAATTGAGAGTCAGTGACTAGGACTACGTTATATAAGTAAGAATTTCCATGTTTAATTTATTCTGGGACACAACTCTAATGGTAAATCAAAATTCCTGAGATTGTTTATGAGGAATAGAAGCAGCTGGATTGCATGACAAGAATATAATGGCCCAAATCAGTCTTTCGCTTTCCTTGCTCACATCTGTCACATTTCTGAATCCCCTTTTGTTCCCCGGCAGAGTTAACAATTTTGTCATTGTGATCATATGCAGCTGCTAAATTAATTTAGCAGACAATGATGCATGTATAAGTAATTTAAATTAAAAAAAAAACATATTTTTGAAGGAAAAAAACATTAGCCCTAACGGTTGTTTGGATACATAATAGCTGGGCTGCATAGTGTGTGCGGCACTGGGAATTTTAACTGTAGCTCAAAGTCATTAAAATGCAGCCAAGTTTACCCAGTTATGAAATATATGAGGCATATTTCAGCAATTCTAAGGTCTACCTATTTGGAGCGCCAGGAAATAATCAATATGCAAGAATCACACTGAAATGGCAAAGTTAGTGTGATAATGTCATACTACTGTATGCTATGTGTGATAATGGTAAATTGTATACATGCAGGTAACATTTTTAAGGCAGTTGCACGTTTTATTCAAGGTCCAGTATGTAACGTGTTTAGTTGCTCATTATCAAAATCAGTGATGCCGTTCACAAACCTGTCCTTTTTCCTGAATATTTACCACCACTAAGTATTCCTATTAGCTTGAAATGTTACATTTCTATTTGCATGAACTGGGGTGGACGCTCCATATCAATGCACCATCTTTAAATACGTAAGCCGTTAGGGGAAATACAGGATATACTGGGCCGCCTTCCGCGTTTTCACTGTCACATGATAAACTCGCAGGTGCTGCTAATCTGCTAATGGGTATCGTCGCTTCCCGGCCCCGGAAAGTTTGAAAAAGGAAACATGGGGGACTACACATGTTCAAAATTCTAATTTCCAGAACAGGAGTCTTCTTCTTTGCCCTGAAAAAGAAAAAGGATACTGAAAAGAGCAAAAGACCGGCGTTTGAAGCGTGAAGGCTACCGTAGCTGTAAAACGTACTTTGAACTATGTAGCATGAGAGAGTTGATTGCGATATCCGATCTCAACGCTAGTTGGGAGACATTCCTACACATCGGGCCTTTAAGCATGCAATACCGTTACGATGTAATTGTGTATGTTAATGAGAAATCTTACAAAATAAATGAATGTCAGTTTTTGCTGTATGTATTAAGCATTGGGGATAAAGAAGAAAAGCATAGGCATATTTTTTTCATTCACAAGGCTAATTGACAAATTTTTGGGGGGTTTGGTTTTTGTGACCAGCATCATGTGGAGCCAAGTCTATACAGAAACACAAGCGCTGTGAACCAACAAGCCACTTTAATACGATTTATTCCAACATCACAGAGAGTGTAGCCATTGTGTGTAGCAGTGGGTGACATGGATGAAAAAGTAAAGGAGCAAAAGAAATGTTCTCAAAATTAAAATCTGGGGCTTTTTTGTTAAAAGACTGTTGTTACAATGTGTTAACAGTGTTAACAGTATCCAGCTTCTCTGAAACTCATCAGTTAGAGTCAGTTGTGCATATCTCACCTCCAGAGTGGAGGCTGTGCACAGCAAGAGAGAAGAAGCTGTCCCGCCGTCATTAAGCGCATTGTGTCAGCAGGACATGTAAACTGTCATGGAGACGCAGTGTGCAATACGGGCCAAGAGAAGCTGGGTGTTCACTCTGCAATCTGTTCATTGTCTGTCTTCTCATTTCATACTGATCAATGCATCACACAAACTTTCTCCTTCTGCTACGGATTCAGTTTTCACTAGTCAGCTGCACCAGGTTTTTCTCCACAAAAGATGTGCTCCATTTTTTCTATTAAAAGCAATACTGTTGTTGTTTTGTGCTCCATCACTGATATACGAACACCTTGTATTCTCAGACAGCAGCTCAAAAGCAAAAACAAGCAAACTGTCCTCATCTTCCAAGACTGTACTAGAAAGTAACAATGTAAACTCCAAAATTGAATTCTGGCATTAAGTTTTCTTTTTCTTCATCTGACATAGACCATGATGCTTCAGTACACATATCATATATATATATATATATATATATATACATATATATATATATATATATATATATATATATATATATATGATATGTGTACTGAATATATATTTCATTAAAAAAATAAGAAACATAGAATCCACCATGGACTAGGTCATTACGTATATTAATACAATTACTTACTAAACAATTATTTAAAAACGCACGTTTGTCCGAGTCACAAATGGAATTTACTACTGTTTTGGGGCAGATTTTTTTAATTCAAAGTTTTTAAATGATATACCATAATGAAAATATTTGTATGCAGAGAAACATATGATATTCCAATCAAAGAAGGGACTGCATCTTTTTTCTTCATCTTTTTTCAACTAGTGGGCATTGAACCTCACTTATATAAAACACCACAAACTCTTCAATTCTTTTGAGAACACCAGGTTATATCACAGGAAGATCCAAAATATCCAGTTTAAGTATTTACTTTCATCCTCATTAATGCGGTTACTGCTCTCCCTAAATTTCATCCAGATACTGTCCAACGGAAGTTTTGACAACTACTCAATAGGTTCAGTGCAGTTGTCCCTTATTTATGGATTTATCTCCACATATCTTAATATTAACTGATTGTATCATCTAATTTCATGTCATTTGTTATTAGTTACTGCTTCAGTACTGACCAGTATGCCATCCTACAGTTAGTCTTTATGCCTTCTACTGGCATTACTCCTTCAAAATAAAAGTAACAACCTTTTTTTTTTTAACTAACAGGACCTATACTGTAATAACACAGCCTTAAGACAATAATTGAAATTAATAAACAAAGAAACAGATTTGTAAAGTGTACTGGACCATAAAATTGGCCAGTTACAATATGTGAAAAACTATAATTAAATAGCTCAACAAAGATCCATGATTGACTTGAGTTATGGAAATGTGAGAGATTAGTTAAACTATAAAGACCCATTGCCAGGATTATTTTTGTAAACGGATAAAATCACAGCCTCCTTAATGACTAATACTGACTCATTCAGTCATATTGCACTGGACTGGAGCAGCAGAACCATTTAAAGTCAGGAGAAATAGGCAGGGGGGCGTGTGGGAAACAAAGAGGTTGTGTGAAAGATGACAGGGTGTTGCACTGCTGCGCTTTTGTCTCGTGTTGTGGTGCTGAGAGTTCTGCTAAACTAACGTTGTAATGCATCTTTTAATTAGCACCTCTCTCGCTCTCTGTCTCTGACTGTTTGGCTGTAGTCTCACACCATGTGTGACTAATAAAACACGGCTGCAGATTTTACACCTGTCTTTCCCTGACATTAAATTTCAAATGCAGTTTCCTCTGTAGCAGGAGCCGGTCTACAGTCATAACTCAGCTGCATAGACTATTAAAATAACCGTTCCCTTCTCCATTATTTTGCGCATTGAAACCTCCTTAACTGCCTTAAAATACATATTTCATGAGAGGAAACTGTCAATTTTCACCTGTGCCGCTTTTCTTTCATTTAAGTGGTGTTTAAAACCTTGGTTCAGTCTAATAGTAAATAAGGACAAACACAGTTTTAATGTTCAGTGCCTGAAAAAGGGATCTACAGTAGTCCTAGTAGTAAATATCCCATAACAGTGTGCACCAACTCTGTGGTTCACTGGCTATTGTGCTCTACGCTAAAACTGTATAAAGGCTATAAAAAAGCAGAACATTAGAATTTGTAGCAGCTCCAAGTTTAACAATACATATTGTGCATGTACAGTACCTAAGATTTGATAGGTGAATGATACAATGCTGGTATAAAGAATAAACAGTATTATATTCTTTCAGGAGGTGAATGTGGTGGGCAATGAGAGACTGTAGCTGCAGCTATAAATCACATTGCAAAGGAGAAATATTTAGTTTCTTACCTGAAATAACTCCTAAAATAAGCCTGGTTGCATTAACTGTACTGAATAAATCATGTTTCTTTTTTTTAATAAATTTAGAGTCTGCAGACTATATGCCATTTTTTTCTGTGAAAAACAGAACACTAGATAAAATTAAGGGACATGGAAAACTTTTTTGTCTATGATTTCATCATGGGCTAGATAACCAACAAGAAAATCTCCCAAACTTAGCATATTCTTTTAAAATGCTGCAAACTTTAATTTCACAGGAGGATGGCTTCGATTTTCTGAATGTAAAGAAGACCTGGGCTGGGGAGTACAGCCGAGTCATCAGGTGTGACACTATAGCTCCCTTCAGTAGGACCTTCGTTGAATATCAAAGCATTAATACATTGTGTGCATTATTAGCATATTGCATAGTTGAGGAGATAACAAAGCGCTGCGCACAGAGTTGGCTGAAGAAAGGAAATGAGCAGTGCCGTTCACAGCTTGCTTGAAAGGACTTGTGATGTGGCTGCAGGCTTTGGAATTATTGCTTATTTTTGCACACACACACACACACACACACACACACACACACACACACACACACACGCACACACACACACACTAAACTACTTCCACGTCTGTATTAACAGAAGAGTCAGCAGGAATACTTATCTACTTCTCACCTCTCCCTCATCATAATGATTTTAGGCGGCGTTCGACACCTCTTGCTGAGGGTGAAGAGCTTGTTGACGATGCGTCTGGCTTTACTCAGAAGCTGCTGAGTGCTGAGCTCCAGCTGCTTGTAGCGCTGGTGAATGGACGGCTCCATCTTCCAGAAGTATTGGATGGCGGACGTGTTGAGGGCGTAGAACGTGGGAAGCCTTCGGACAAAGTTCTGAAACTCATCTGAAAGGCAAGGAGAGATGCACAATGAGTGTTGAACACTTCTCCAAGTCAGGCCAAACTAACTCTCTCACTTCCTTACAAATATTTGGTTAATTTAATCAGACCAAATGGGAGAATCACTTTGCCGCTGACACATAGGGCTCAAGAGCTGCTGGGCAAACTGGAAGAGATACTGTTTGACGCACACGCTAATGGAAAAAGACAGAGCTGAAGAGGTTGGGGCAAGGTTTTTTTTCTTCCACTAATGAACAGCCAGCATTTTCAGGGCTATTTCTGCTGATCTGTCTGTGTGGGAAAAATGATGGACAAAGAGCACAGAGGACAATACATGGCAGTCCTTCAGAGCTGCACGACAGATTCCATTTCCAAGGCATTCAATACCAATATCATCATCACTGTACTCATGATTGGTTGCATGGGAAACCGATGTGATGCGCAACACTGATGAGAAAATGACTCCACTGTTTGTAATTAGTTATCGTTATCTTGATAATACAGCATCTGATTAGAAAACCAATTAAGTGTCAATGACTTCCCTGGTGATTAGGCAAGGTGTATTACATGTTCCCATGAAATGAATACGATGATTAAACAGCTTGTAATAAAATATATTAAAAGGCTATGTGTGGGTGCTTTGGGTGGCCTACATTTTAAAATGAGAGACAGAGATTCCACATGGTCAGTTAAGGTGTTGCCTTTTGACATATTACTGTAATTTGTATTACATTTCATAAGGGGTTTAATTGATAATATCTTTTGGATCAATAACCCCCCTAAAAAGACAATGACCCAAAAGGCATTGGTTGTTCTCTAAACACTTTCTATCCACTGTCTGTGGCACCAAGCAACACGCCCATTTGTTTCTACTAAAGATTTAAATATTTATATATCAAAATGTGGTCATACTTGAGTCATACTTCAATAAAAAAAGAGGGGGGCTTGGGATTGGGGTGCAATGCAAAAGGACAAAGAGCTGCAATGAAAAGTATGAAAAGGTAATTACAATTAAAAACAAAAAAGTAAGAATAAGGGGAAGAAAATGAAACAACATTGAAACCTGACAGTGCCCTATCAAGGTGAAAATTATTTAAAATGGACACCTTTGATTTCCTCCTCGTTTTTCAACACGTGTTAAATGTATATGATCATTGTAAATTGACTGTGTATTTCCATGTTGATTACTTTACACTGAGGAGAAGATATTGAGCAACACAAGGAACACTAAAGCAATCTGTTCATAATGTTGAGTTTCCTCTGGAAGAGGGGAAATTGCAAGTGTCTGCTGATTATTTTATCACCAAGACAACACCTTATCCCAGGAAACCCGCTCTCTGCCCACCGTAATTATCTTGTCTGCTGCTGAACCCAGGAAAGGTTCAGTGCTCCCCCTTTGTTGTATGATTTCAAAAATAGATGACAGCGTCATATTCGGAGGTGCACAAGTACAGACACATTCTGGGCACTAGGAGAAAATTATGTGTTTCAAGGGGCTTAATTGGCAGGTTCTTCGTAAATTGCTAAATTAAGAGTTGACAATTGTTAAATAATGCACCTTTGTTGCCTGTTTAATTTTGAGCAAATGTAATTTAATTTGAAAGCTACAGAGCCCCGGAGGTGACATAAAAAAAATAAAAATAAAGAACGTTTTTTTGTTTAAACAAAGAAAAAAAATTACTTTTACCAGGGACAAACACTTTTGCAAGATATTGACCTTGTTATGCGAGATCTTGACATTGACATGAAGGCAAAAAAATACTTAGCCACTTAAATGAGGTTGCAGTTCCTTATTTTACCAGCATGACACATCCCCAGTAGGCTACATGTTTCTATCATTTATTTATTTATTTATGTATTTTCATTCTTTTTTATTTTTCCTCCATGAAAGTCCAGATATTGAGTTTGAAACTCAAGTTTAGTGTTTTTCCCCAGTACTTATAAAAATTTTTTTTTTTCTTTTTCTCTCCATGTCACCTCCAAGGCTCTGTAGAAAACAAATAAAATAACATAACAAAAACATATTGCACCCTACAGGCAGTAAACCTTAGACGTCTTTCTATTTCAATATAACATTATGAATATGACTACTGTATTTGTCTCACCGAAAGGTTAAGACCACCACGAAACCGTGGGAGGAAATGTACAGCTTTCAACAATTAAGACATTGATCCAGCCATATAATATTTATAGTCTCCTTGTTAAGCAGCGAGTCATGATTAGTAATCTCTTCGCCGCTGATGTTAGTTTTTCTCTGTGTATTAGATCAAATACACAAGTGGATCCCCCAGGGTTTTGAGGGAACTATCTTTCTTTATTTAATACAACACTGTAACTGCAGTTCTTAGGGCACCTTGCTGCTTAAGTTATTTCCAGCTGTGTGCTAACCAAGTTGCCATCAGTACAGAAGCATGTAGCCGGTAAATAACACACTCAGCCAGCAAGGAACACAGCTAAAGGCAGGGCTGGGGACGACTTAAACAGCTAGATGCCCTCGGGCCTGTGGATGCAGCTCACAGTTTCATTAATGACGGGAACACTGGAACCGAGCTATGTTGGAACATTTAGAAAAGAAGTAACACACTGTGAATGTGAAGCATCTGAATTCCTATTCAAGGTGTGCCTATATTTATTAATAAAATCAACTTGCAAAAAGCTTATTTGGAAGCTTGTATAATCTATTTTTTTTTTAAATATCCTGAGCACAATAGCTAGCTGATGTGCCTGTTTTTGCCATGTTAACCAGCTGACATTAAATAAGGCTAACTGCTCAAATGGCAACAACTGAGCTGTGATGTGTCACATCACAGGTTACATCATGGGCTGCTAACAGATTACAGAAACTGTGTTTCTGGTGTGTGACAGCTTTGCCTAGAGAACTGTAAAACCTTCATTTGACTGAATCACTGTTGACCCAGTCACATTACTGTACATGCTACCCTTTCATTTTCTGGACATGAGATTTGCACCAGGCAATTTTCTGCAAACAAACAGGCTCAAATGGCAGCAAAAGATAGTTGTTTCCATGGCGAAGTAGAGGGTTCGGTGATTTGACAACGCACACTGTGAGATTACAGATTTGTCAATTGTTAGAGGTTTTCCTACACCGTTTTTACTGAGTCAGCTATGCAATTAATATCTCTAGAGTAACACAGCAATCAGCATTTAGTTTAGCAAAAAATAATCATAAATTAGTTACTTGTGGTTATATATATACACAGTATACATGTATACACAGTATATATATGTCATATATATAAATATATAAACAGTTTATATCATACATATATGTGATGTAGAAAAAAAAATATATATACATATATATAGGACTATATTTTGTTTACCCCCATTGCTATGTTTTGTGACATCAGCTGCAACAAAGTCATGTCAAATGATAGGAACTGTGTTCCAGTGAAAACCCACCAAAGAGACAAAGATGTAAATGTGCTTGACATTAACATTATGATGATTTATGTAATACATTATAGGCTTGAACTGCACCTAAAAGTAGGAAAATGTAAGTCATTTCAGTTAATATGCATGAGATGCTCCTCTCTGTTGTTTTTTGGAATAATATAGCAAGATGCTACTTCAACAATTGCTCCGTTGTGTATTGTTGAAATCCCCTCACAAAGATTGGATGTAATTGCCCCTTTTTCATGGGTTTTAGGCCTTTCTTTTCTTTGCCCATCGGCTCCTCTAACAATAGGGCCTAATTTGCTGTCAGTGGGAGGGTCACAGCCATTGAATGAGTGCAAAAACAGAACACACTGACCTGACTCCTCAAAGTCTTGGTTGGCCCTGTTCCAGGAATCTCTGATTTCAAGCACACTGGCTTCCATAGCCCTAAGATCCACCTTGGGGCAATTACACTGTGGGTAGTCGACGGCGCACTGGCACCAGCAGTCATTGTCCCGGCACACAAACTGGCCCTCCTCATTACAAGCAATGTAGCTGAGAGCTGCCTGCACAAACCTGGTCCTTAGGTACTCTGGCAGTATGGCCTGAAGACCTGAGGCAAGGACAAAAACAGGACAAAAACATGGAAATGTCAAATGGATGAATAAAGAACGAGCTGTACGCACTTTAGGTATTGCAGGAAATGTGAATTGATGGCTGTTGTATGCTAGATCTAAGAAGCGCTGAAAGCCGGCACTTATTTTCCTTTTTTTGTTTCTTGCCACACTTCACATTTGCTTGGCTTCACATGCAATGTGCTGAAATTCACTTAAAGTTTTATTTTTACTCCACAGTTCTGCTACTTTTGTTCTGAATCATTACGGTCTGCAATTCACTTCAAAACTCTGCAAGCATGCATGGCAAAAAAAGCAAAAGAGTGATTGAAGCTAAATTCGTTCTGACACTCTCATGCTGTAGTTATAAGCTTGCCAGAGAACAGACACTGTGACAATTCCATCAGAAATTGGGGGAGTTCAATTATGGATGGCCAACCTTGCAAATGAATCTTGTTTTCAGGACTCTGAACCAAAACGGAGCTGACAGAGTCGAGGTTGTCATAGTTACTGCATCCGAGAGGGCCCGTCCTTGTTTCAATCACCTAAAGGGAGAAACACAGAGGCACATAACAATCATCCATACTGAGACAGAAACCCACTAATGGCATTACATATACAGATAAGTCGGAGACAAAGAGAGAGAAAGGAAAAAGAAAGAAAGAAAGTTGGAGAGCACCTGAATAAATGCCCTGCAGAACAAAATTAAAAACAACCTTTCTCTTGACTATCTATTCTAAGAAAAAAAAATATATATATATATATATATATATATATATATATATATATATACACACACACACACACACACACACACTGTATATCACGCATCCATTGTGCAAATCATAAATAGGACAACAACTCTGTGAGGTAGTGGGCTGGAAACTGAGTTGTGATAAGGATCACTGGAGGAAAGCATAATGAGTATGTTGTGGTGTCATCTATCAAATCCATATTTATATTGTGTTTCCTATTACAATGCCCCTTGACACCCATAACATGCTACACTATATTGTGATGCGAGTGTAAGCATGTTATATTCAATTATATACGCACCTGAGGATTCATTTAATTGCTCGGTACAATATTTTACATGAGGTATGCAATATTGTTACAGGATTACACAGACTGAAATGTGATGAGAGGATTGGCGAACCAACCACCTCGTCCTTCATATGTTGCTTAATGGAGTACTCCACCAATAAACCTGCACCAAATTTTGACTACACCCTTACTGATTTTTCTTTATCTTTAACATCTCCTACAAAGACACAGCAACTTTGATATATCTAAAGCCATTGTCAGAAGCTCATTAATTTTAATGTTTTAATTTTCCCTTATGAATAATTAGAATGTCCTTCCACAATAAGCATCCTATGTTGTAATATGTCATTGCAGGTAGCTTCTAGTACATTTGAAGTTAATTATGATATTCTGAGGTAAAAAAACAAGTTACTGGCGGCTGCGGGATTACGTTTATGGAACTTTCAAGATCATTTTTAACAGTATGTTTTTTTCCCGCTTTTCTGTGGCACACAACACAAAGCTCTGCTGAAGGTGTAGATGGGAGATCACATTCTGTACATTGGATTTTCTTTTGCAATTTAGGTGATTCTATGGCAAAATGAAGACAGACCTACAATAAGGTTACTATTGTCAGTAGGTGTTAACACTTCAGTAATGTCAAAGTCACCCTTTTTTCATTCTCTTTATGAGAGTGCAGTTCTTACAATGGCAGTCTGACAATGTGATGACGGGGTGAAAAGTGGAGGGCGGGCATGGGTAATTTTGTGGGAGGTGTAAAGTCTCCATGTGAGAATAAATGACACCCCGAGTTAGCTACCGAAACTTGGAGGATACCAAATCACTACAGCTGAAGAGGAAAAAGAACCCATTTGGTAAGCAAGAGTTTCCCTTGTCCCTGGAGAACTCTTGTATAAATCTAGGAAACGGTTCAGTCACATGAAGTGAAGTGCCAAACAAGTTGGCAGGAGTTGTTGGTTTGGCGCTGAGAGAGGGTTATCTACCAGACGCTGGTAGACACTCTATGCATCATTATGGCATTTTTATATGTCTGACAATCTGTCACACAACAGCTATGTGTAAGTAATTAGCAATAAAACATTTTTTTTTACTTCTTTAAGGATTTTCAATGAGACAGCTAAGAACCACAAAGAAGCACTGCAAAGATGGTCTGGTCGTGAGTGCTCTGTCATGGGAATGTTGGAAGCACCAGTTGGAGACGAAGGAGGGGGGGCGACCTGGTTTTAGACACCTATTCTGAGTCAGGTTAATTAACTCAGCCATGTAGGAGTAGGAGAAGAACGAAATTGAGTAATGAGTTGTTGTAGGTAGATGTCGCCAGCGGCCGTAGGAAGGTGTGTAACCGGAAGGAAGAATCAGACGTTGAGTTTTAAGTTAAGAGGGGAATGTTTATTTCTCCCAATTAAGGCAAAGGTAAAATACATAATAAAAAATATCAAAAAGGATAATAATAATCTTTAGTATCTTTAATCTAATTTAGGAGTTCCTCAAAGTGCTCCTTCCACCGCTCTATAACCTCCCCAGTTGAGTTCAACAGCGTCCCATCCTTACT
>NC_048415.1:3264363-3333902 GCF_013103735.1 Etheostoma cragini
GGTCCCCTGCTGGAGCTGCTGCCCCCGCGACCCGATACCGGATAAGCGGTCGAAGATGGATGGATGGATAATAATAATCTAAGACTTTCAAAATAGAAAAGAACTGGACTTGTGAGTCAAAAGAACAAAAAGGAAAATACAACTAAGGAACAGCTGTTTACCTAATGCCTTTGACTACACTGGAATCGGCTAACACGAGACTTACGTCTAACTACTTACAGCCTTTTCCTACTTATGGAACTCAGGTCATCTCTCGACCTGAACTCACTTGAGCTGACCCAAACCGAACTGGCGCTCCTTCCCAATCTGAATCTCCATCTCCTGAGTAACTGAAACCTCCCTCTTAAATACCCTGATAGCACCCCGTGAAATGGATCAAACCATTCTCAATAACCACACTGGGGTGGCGCAAGAGAGAAGTTTTTAACGGCTTTAACAACAGCCAAAACGCTATTCAACGTAACGAGATACTCGTAGCAATATAAATATAATCCTAACAGGTTTAACCTTTTCACAGGATATGTCAGTTTACCATAAACCGTTTATCAATTAAATCAGAACACTTACGGTGAACTCCGCAAGTCCGCCCGGCTATAAAAGCACCCGTGTATACGGGAACCTCCCTTTTGGTACGTCAGAGGACCCAGGTAAGATAACACAATAATGACTGGTAATACTTCTAAACTAAATAAACAAGTAGCGGATTAACCCAAGAACCAATTGTCATGTGATTATTGTAACTCAGGAATACATAACAAGATAAAAGGATAATGATGAACAATGGATAAGAATTATAAACAATGATTAACAAATTAGCGAGTTAATGGATTCAACGTTGTGTGCATATATCACCGTAGTCTTAGCTGTTCAAAGTGCGCACTAGAAAACCACGTGATAACTGTAGAGCTGTGAAGATGAATGGAGTAATGGATAAAGCTAAACACAATAACAGGTAACTAAAGAAACATGTGGTCACACACATTAGCATACCATTATGAATCTTTGAAAGTCAATGTCCAAATGTTGAAAGTTTAAGTAGCGCATCGCTACGGTGATGGTCGCAAAGCGCCCTGTCACATGAGTACATACAGAGGCCTGTGGACAGTTGCAGTGACTTGCGTGTGTTCAGGGATGGCCCTGATTGTCTTTAGAAAAATACAAAAGAAAATAACTATAGAGAACCGTATCCAGGGCTCAAAGACGTTACACCAGATTTGTGCGGATAAAACACTCACCAACACACACACATGCACATACATGAAAGAACTCAAGTATGATCTCTCCTGTCCTTTTGAGATCATGGATAGATTGTTTACAATCTCAGCTAAATCATCCTTGAGGAAGCCTGATTTGTACCCTGCACCCTCATATATCCAGGCTCCATGGGCGGCAAAGAAAAACTGCCAACCTACAGGGAAATCCATCTCCTTCGAGCGTCACTTGCGAATTATTGCCAAACACCATGACGGTGTCTTCTTTTAATATTTTCCCAAAGGTTAAATAAAAGTAATAACATCTTGCTAGATTGATGACAGCAACCGTGGTTTTCGGCCAGGAGGAAAAGGAAGACTTTTGCCGCTGTGGGCAGAAAAGTTGTCTTTTCTTTTAACATCTACTTTTGACTACTACAAGGTCAATTAGGATACTAAATACAGAGAGACCTGAGCATGATTTAAAACTGGGAGCTCTGTATATAATTTTTACATCCTGTCTCTTACTCAACACAGTAAAGCTGCTGTTTTTCAATTTACAATCCCTTAGAAGTTGTCTTTTGAATACAAATATGTCATATTAGGCAGGACAGGCAGACAGAGATGTATGGGAGAGTAACTAACTTACATTCTTCTTTTTTATTATTAAGATGTTAACAAAACTAATTAAAATCCAAGCAGCCTCCCTAGGGATCTGCAGATTCATTTCTAACACAGACAGATGTCCTTAAAGGTGAAAATTGACCAAATGCAAATATATAGATTTCTTTTCTATGCATAGCAATGAGACCATCTGCAAAAAGAACCCAGTGGAGCAGTGCATGTGTGCACAGTCAGCCTTTTCTTTTAGAAATCGACCCCAAAAAGAAAAGAAATAAAATATTTCACTACATTAAAGACCCCATGATGCTTTTTAAGTGCTAAAAGCAAGAAAACAAAATTTTGATATGCAAATTACATGGATCAGTTGGGGGGGGGGGGGGGGTATTAATGTGCCATAATTGACTACAAGATAATTGTGCTGACTGTGTTGGAATAACTAACAGCTGCATTTAATGGAACATTTAATTGCACTTAAAGGCTTTTCTAGAATAAGCAGTTTGCTAAGCTTACACATGCTGTGAATGTGACTTGTTTATCTTATCACTATGAATTTCACTTTGCCCTCTAGGCTTGCCTTTTGATGTCTCCTCATTGTATAAATGTTCCTTCAGAATTTATTCATCATGAAAATAGATCTTGTATAACCTCTAGAGTCCTAAAATTGTTACCTTTGTTAAATTTATTTAGGGCTGCCTGAGATGGCTGCAGATTAATATCACCATAGTAATAGGAGTGGTTTTTTTTAAATCACAATTTGACAAATCATGAGTGATCATATTGATGTTCAATGTTTGAGCGACCATGGTGGCAAAGCAGCAAAACAGATCTTGTTTCTTATAAAGCAAATGATCAATTTTCATGGATTCACGTAGGCTAAAGCCATTTCAGATTCCCATTAAGCTAAACTCGTTTTCCTCCTGTGCTGTATCCGTCTGTCTTCTCCCTATCAAAATTGCGCACAGAATCCTAGAACGAGCAAGCTTTTAAGCTGCCAAGTCATAAAGGCTCAGTTACCATCAAATCAATGCTAAGCTTCACACCCTGCATATAGGCCTATGCAATATTAAACCACAACTCTGAAAAAGGGTAGTCACATTGGTCAAATATTGCTGGAAATATCAGAATGTAACACAAAGTATCTTTGTGTTTTCACACATGAACTGTGGTTATCATGAGCAGAGTTGCCCTTTCAAAAAAGTAGCACATAGCAGTAGATTCTCCATGTCAGACACATTCTCACCTCAGTTTGGTTTAGGCGAGAGACTCAACTGAGTAGAGCGTGCAGAAGGCAGGACATAATGAGGATCACAGCGTGGCCATAGCAGATCCATAATTTGGTCATAAACAACTGAGTCAAAATCTCTTGTTTTGTGTTTAAATGACCCTTCTTCTTCACCCTGTGATATTAGCATTCTTCCAGTTTTGTGAGCTGCATGATAAAAACGTCATCAACACACCCACTTGCTTGCTGTAAAATGTCCAGTTAGAGGCTCTATTCCAACATGGGCTCCTGGGTGAAACCCTGTGTGTGTTATATCATATGATAACCTATGCAATCATTATAAGGCAACCAGTAACAAAAGGTTCATGTGAAACGGTGATGTGACAGTTAAGTTTTGGGATCAAAATGTATATTTAAGATTAGAAAAAAGGTTTGTTGTTTGGGTTAAAAGGGGTCCCTAGGTTAGGGTTAAGGGGGTAAACCCTAACCCCAACCCTTACCCCATAGGCGTCAGTTTGGTTTGAAATGTGCAAGGGACAGAGATGAATTCGGAAGTGCATTTCCAGAAGTGCTGTGTAAAATTATGTATTTTTTTTCTCTTTTGCGCACGTCATGTTTTGAAAGACACTGTCCTGTAGCTTACTACTGTAAATGAGTACAAACGTGGTTTAATGCACCATAACAACGATCAATGATAGACGATCTCATATATGCTCCTCATAAACACTGAAAACTGTTAAAACACCAAACCCAAAGTCCAAATATTATGGATGTTATCTGACATTAATAGTTTTGTGCTATATTAGAGCCTATTGTAAGGAAACACTTTAACATGGTTTAATTTACCTAAACAACAATCAATTTCTCTCTCATATGGCTCTCATAACCACTGAAAACTGTAACTCTAAATTTTTTTTCTGAAAATCTAAACCAAAGTCATATTGTTATGGATGTTCTCTGACATTAAGTGTTTCTGCTTCAAATTTCAGCAGGTCAGCGGAACGGCTGTCTCATGTGCTTTATAAGTCATAACATGGAAAAGTTTAATGTGATTTAATGAACTTTAACAACAATCAATCATCACCAAATTTCTGTGTTGATTTTTGAACAGTTTTCCATGGTTATGAGGAGCAATGTGAGAAAGAAATTTGGTAACCATTAATCATTGTTTAGGTACATTAAACCACGTTAAGCTTTTTCACGTTTTAGAATGTCCCGACGTGCAGTGTGGTGAACAGAAGGCGCGTAGCCAGCGTAGCGGCAGGACAGCTGTGTGCCTGCCCTATGGGGATGGAGATTTTTGTGGATATGTTGGCAGCTGTCGCTCAAGAATTATGTGTTTTGAACTTTACTTTTTAACAAAATTGAGCTTGAGGTTTTCAAAAAAAGTGGTGGGTACAAAATGATTCATGACTAAATCTGATAGTTACGCGTACCCACCGTCCCCCATCGTCCCCACCGTTCCCACCGTCCCCCACCAAAATGCCAATGCCTAACACTCATGATAGAAACATCAACACACCTACTTGCTCGCTGTGAATTCTCCAATGAGTGGCTCTATTCACACATGGGCTCAAAACAAAAAAACACAGTCTTTTTTGGGGAGATGGCGGGGTAAACTCCATATCATGTCCAATCCGACTAAAATGGACATTTGGGTTCTAGCATACAGCTCTGCTTAAATATCTAGATAATTAGGTGTGCAGTGCATGAGTGAAAGGGACTTTAATAAGGTGGTTGATCAATGCAAGCTGTTGTAACATCATCAGCGTGCCTTGTCCAAGTCTGGAACTCTGTTAGAAGGGATGAAACCTGCTCTTCTCTTCTTACAGTATTTAGTCTTTTAATGATGGTGATTGAAAGGGCTCATGCATCTAAAATATCCCATACTCAACTGAAGTGAGATCTGGTAATTGCAAATGTATTTCATCAAGTTCTTCACAGAGCTCTCTCATTTCATGTAAGCATCTACATTTTTCATGTTTTTCCAGTTATTTATTTAGGTTTTTCCTTTAATTTGTCACCAGTCTGTATATGCAAGCAACAACATTCCCAAGTGAGCCCTGAAGGCATCCTTTTCAGCTTCATATTACACTCTGTGAAAATGGAGCTGTGGCTGCTGCCAGGTGCGCTGTTCAGGGAAACACTGCTGCTTGGAAAGTTGACATATTTCCACTCCCAGACAACACAGCGGCGCAACGCAGTGGCTCAGGACGTGTCGTTTCAACTGTTGGAGCAGGTGAGACCCAGAGCCAGCATGCGGCATCAAAACTGGATTTAACACTGCTCAGCTGCTAGTTTGTTTCCACAGCAGAGGGAAATATATTGTCAGGCCGAGTATTCCCACTAGAACACTCTCAAGTTCAAAGTTATTGAAAATACTAGTTTTGTTGCAAAAGCAAGTACATGACATAACAAAGACAGGAAGCAGGATAATATAAACACACTTAAAACAAATGTTCATTAATTAATATGAAATGCCAAATATATCAAACTAATTAAATGTATTATTCTCTCTCTCACACTTGACTAAGCGGGAGTCACCACTATATACTGTACTATCTGATTTTATTGAGAAGCCTGAAAACTGAATTTTTAAAGCTGATAAATTGAATACAATTAGCATGACAAAAGGAAATTATGATAAGTTGTGCAATTAAAATACCTTTTTTATCTAAATCAGATCTTGCACAGTATGTAAAAGAAGATTGCCTTTGTGTTATTGGTGCGCGGCCTCAGAAGGGCAAAGCAGCACTTAGCCCGTTAACATGGTCCACTGATACACATGGCTCTGAGGCACATCCATAACATTATTATAAGTCCAGTTAGGTGGGAGTGTTTTGCTGATGAAGATTCATCACTGCTGCAAATCCCTCTTATGAATAATTTCACAAAAAAACAGCATAAAATGTCACTTAGTGAGCTTGTGTTGTCAGAATGAGCAACAATGGGCTTTAAATGGCTGCACTTTCTGCTTGCTGGGGAAAAAAGTATGAGATAGCATTAATGTTTCATGAAAATCATCAGTCATTTCAAATTCGCCTCATACCCTCCACCTTTCAAGAATCGTTGGCTTAATCACCAATGCATAGTAGATGTGCAAATTCCCATTAGCATCTGAGATACGTTTCCGGCTGTTTATTCAGTCTTTGAGGATTTCAATGCATGTTTTAAGACCACTTTGTTGCACTGGCTTACAATCTAATGTCAACCAGCGAGGGATAAGCTCATGAACCATAAGCAAGAAAAAGGGGATGAAAATAACATCAAAATGAGATTAGTGTGTGTTTGTAAGAAGAAGAAAAAAAACCTTTAAAGCCTCAGGGGAGTAGAGGGGAACCTTTGGTAGAAGAAAGTGGAATTTAATACTGTATGTGGTGTTATGTTCACTAAGACTCTCTAAGGGAAGCTAAGCTATGCTATTTTACAGGAAGTACCAGTCACTTTTAAAGGGACAAGAGAGCGAATGTGATTCTGTGTTTCTTTGTGCTTTTCGGGCATCACTTCTTTAAACCAGCTGCAGATTAAAGACAAACAGGTGGAAGAAATTAACTTCTTTGACAACGGTAGTCAGATATGAAACTAAAGCCAGGAGCAGATCCACCTATTTATCCCATATAATATCTGAGCTTCTTAACCCTTCACATATCAGGGAGGAGATAGATCACAAAGGTTGAAGTGGTTGAAGACAAAAAGAAAGGAATTGATGTTCCTTTCTGAATAATGAAGATGCTAAATAAAAATATGCCCGCAATGAATTATTCATCAACTCTTGTGATAAGGGAGCGCTTTGTTTATTTTTTGTTTTTTTTAATCCTGCCATCAAAACTGCCCCAAACTCATGGAGCCGTGTTCTCTGCAACCGTTCCTCAGCAGCCATTATCTGATGTCTGAAGCTTGCCTCTGAATCGTTTCTCTTCCCCACCAACAAATGAAGCGTAACGTCACACGACTGACTGAACAATCAAGGCTTGCGCGGCAAATTGGGTCAAACATTCCTCATCACTTCCCCTCCCCGTCAATAATGTTCTCCTCCTAACTTTAGTTTAATGAATCTCCAATACAGAGAAGCCTGGACTGCAAATCAAAAGGTAGGAGCGTTGATTGATGTAGCAGGAAATGCTGCATCAATCAACACTCTTACCTTTGATTTGCTGCACTTCGATCCTGTGCTCAAAGGCCGGCTGAAGGAGGCCTGTCTGTACTTGTCTCATCTCTTCTGTTCAGTCGCATATGACACTCATACCACAAAATGTTTGACAAATGATGGAGGTTCTCAAAGGAAATAATGGAGGGGCTGATGCAGCACTCTGTAGCATTAGAGACATTTTCTTTTCCGCACTCACATCTTACTTTTCCCATCTTTGATTATTTTCCAGTGCTGTTACACTCTGTGCTTTCTGGCCTCAAGGCCAAGCATTTCTACCATTTAAATGTGTTATCTCTTAAAACCAGGGGGCCAGTGTTCTTCTCAAAGGCAGCTTTGTTTTGGCATCCGTCTTCATCGGGGTGAGGTAAAAACCCATGTTTAAATTAAAGGCTGCTGACTTTCTGAATATTTTACATCAGTCACCTGAAAATGTCTTACAAACAAACATACCCTGGAGGGCTCTTTCTCTATTCGTCTCAATCAGAGCTTTTTAGCGGCACTTTGGTTCAGTGGCGGCTGCCAAATCAGCTCAACGTCCTCTTGCCAATTCACTTTAGAGAATGTAAAGTTTTATCTCTGATGGACTGTAAAGCAGGGCATCACTAAGGACAAGTCAATGAAAAATGGGCTACAGCTCAAAAAAAGGCAAGCAATTTAGAGCTTTAGCTGCAGCTACACAGAATAAGGGGTATAGACCCTGATATATCTGCTCTTCCAATGGAACTCTGTCTTAGACCTACCGACTCGCTGATGACTGCATAATATACTATGTAAAGTCCAGGCATGTATATTCATAGAAAATTGTGATTATTACCACAGACTATTACTAGGGGTTTGAAGGGAAGGCCAGTTTTACTTAGTATTTTTACATTTAATGTATGGTATGAAATCAATCTCAGCAGTTAAATATTTGACTAAATGATGTGGAGGCAATTGCCCAGAATAACTGTAACACTCATACTCACTTTATCTTATTAAGAGGGTTTTGGTAGGTAATCTGTTGGGTTACAAATACTACTAATAATAATAATATAGTAGTAACAAAATAAAGGATTTTCATAATCAGTTTAGTCACCAATAAACAATGCTTAACATGTGCTAGTTCCAGCTTTTCTAACGTAAGGATGTCAAATTTTATTGACGTTACACAACCACTTTAGTACTTGAAGTCTACGTTCCAATTCCGTGAAGGAAGAAGGTCAGAGTGGAAGGGGTCAAAAAACCTTGGCACTTTTACGAGGAGGACCTCTGTTTGTGTCCTGTGTGAAAACCAATGTCAACGTTGACTTATTTTAACTAAGGTACGTAAGTAACCTTACCTAACCCTAACCCCTAAGCCTAATGTACATACGTACTGTAGTTAAAATTACGAACACACTTATTTTAAACCAGAACAACTTTCTTTTCCTATTGAACCCGGATCCCCGGTTGGGAGGTAAGACCTTACCACCGGCGCCACTAACCCTGATGTCTGCCCCAGTCTTTATTACTTCATCATCACACCTGGATCGCCAAGCCAGTGCAAGATAAATATTAATCAATGACATTAAACCCCAACCCTAACCCATGTAAGTACAATTACAAACTACTTTAAATCAAACCACTTCCTTTTCCTAAACCTAACCAAGTAGTTATTTTGCCTAAACGTAACCAAACTGGTGACTTATGTTTAGATGTGAGCATGTGGTAATCTTCTGCAACCAGTGGTATTTTAGGAAATGCTCCTGCGGGTTGTATTAGATGCAAGAAACAAAAAACAAAAAAACATGTGGTACTATGAGTTGGAGGACTTGCTGGTTTTCCAAAAAGACACAGCATTAAAAAACAAAAGTGGTCCCACACCAGATCTATAGAAAATTATAATAAAGCCATAAATAATTATCTATTAGTCAGTTGAGATGTGTTTGTGTGGTACATCCACTCTCAAAACTACCACTGCAGAGGCTTGTGAAATCACAGTAGACAGCACAGAAAGACTGAAGAAGCTGACAGTGTCTCAGATGTGGCTGTTTTTGCACGTTGCTGATATTACCTACATTCCATGACGTTAATATATTTTTTACCACAAGTGAGTGTAAACACATTAATGCAATGTGAGGTAACGCGTTTCTCAGAAAGCAAACCGAATTTAGTATGCAGTACGAAGGCAAACTCAGCCAATTCAATTCCTTCTGCCTGATAACAACTGACATATTGATGAATGAACACCCCCTGAAGGTATTAAGCAGTACAAGATGCAAGGTGATATTTACATCATATGCATATCTTCATATGCATAGCATGCTGCTCCATGTGCAGGCCTGTATACACATGAAAGAGCAAAGAGGGAAGTAAACCGTACTGCTCGCTCTCACTGAGTGTACATGTTTACTCCAATGTCACATAACACTGTGAAGTGCATACAATACCGACCAGCTAAATAATTACTCAATACTTTTGATTTGCAATACTTATAGAATTGCAATAAATGAAAATCACGATACAGATCAAATTTGCACCTATGTGTTGTGAAAGAATAAAATCATCCCAGCCCTATTAATTTTATAGGCTGGTGTAGTTATTTTACTAAAAAGAATGTTTGATTTTCAGTTTCATTTTTCAGCTACATTTTTGCCTCACCATGGCTTGCAAGTCCTTACGTTATCAATTGTTTTTTATATCAAAGATTTTATTTCATAATAGTGAATGGGATCTCAAAAACAGGACTGGGTCTTGATTGTTATTAATAAAGCAGACCTTTTCTAATGTCCTTTTTGAGTTAAGTATGTTTCTCTATCACACACACAGCTCTTTTGCGGTTAGAGCATTGGTTACAATAAATTTCCAAGCAAAGCCTTAATACATCAAACAAATAAGCCAGCTGTGATACAGTAACCTACGATGTGACTGTTACTTTTAAATCAATGGGGGCATTCACATTTTTATATAACAATTTAGAAAGTAACAAAATTAAAAACAATACACATTAAAATCTAATTTAAATTCATGAGTACGCTGAGATTATGCTGAGACATCTAAGACTGACAACGACAGCTCACTCACGGTCGGCAGTTCTCATAGTAAAAAACGTATTTGCCGTCGTGAATGTTTTCCAGGTGCACAGAAACTAAAAACAGCAACTATGAGAGCAAGCAACAACATATTTGTCACTGTAAAGTGTTTTTTTCATGGGATGGTTCACTCATTGCAGTAACATTTGCAAAATGGTTGCATCACCCTAGAATGTAACATCTGCAAGGAAGAGATGCCCACAAACAACACATATGTAGCTCAGCGTAAATTTTGTCAGGAAGACCTAACTATCAATGCACTCCCAAATCAATTCAGCTGCTATCCTAAGACATGTTTATTTTATCATACGTGTTTAACTGTCACATATCTGCAACTAGTCTCTCCAGATTGAAATGTATCTCAGTGTAAATCCTTTCAGGAAACCTCACTCTCAAACAAATCTCTACCTAACTCAAATCAGCGGTTGGAGGCGTTCACCTTGCTAAACCAATCAGAATCGCACACAAATGGCAAGGGCCAATCATAGAGTCACAACCCTTGCTTTAAATAATCTGTTTCCCCCTTTGCCATTCAGCTGTCGTTGCAGGCAAAGAGTGCAACCCTCCGCCCCCCCCTTCCAACTCCTCTCCAAAGGCGTTCACTCTGAATCATTTTTCCTAATGGCACTGTGTAAATATATGTTTGGAGGGGTACCGCTCCTGAAGCAACCGGAGGTAACCTAGGAAACTATCACTACTCCCACTGGGTTTTTTGTACCCAACAGGGAGCACAAGCACCATTTATATAGCAAAACCATAACAGCATTACATAAACAGCAATAATTACATTTTGTATTTACCGTACAAAATCTGTTGTCACCTAATGTACTAAAAAAAAAAAGATCAACTTTGGCTTATCTAAGCACAGCCCTGAGAAGGCTCTTGTCAAAGTCTTTAATGACATCCAGCCTTAACACAGACAGTGGCAAAATCTCAGTCTTAGTATTACATGATCTCAGGCCATTTGACACGGTCGACAATGACATATTACTAGACCGATTGGAAAACTGGGTTGGAGTTTCTGGCTCAGTACTTAACTGGTTTGAATAATACTTACAGAATAGGGATTATTTGTGTCAATAGGTAACTATACATCTGAGCATACAAATATGATGTGCGGAGTTCCGCAAGGCTCCATTCTGAGGCCTCTTCTGTTTAACATCTACTTGCTCCACTGGCTCAGATTATGGAAAACAACAAACTAAGTTACCATAGTTATGCGGACAACACAATAATTTACATAACCCCTTCGCCAGGGGACTATAGTCAAATACAAAAACTGACTAAGTGCATCGAACAAATTAACGGCTGGATGTGCAAGAACTTTCTGAAATTAAATGAAGGAATAACTGAGGTGGTTGTTTTTGGAGCAAAAGAGGAAAAATTAAAAGTCTGCGCTCAGCTTCAAACAACAATGTTAAAAACATTGTTGACAACAAAGACAAAGACAGAAATCTTGGTGTAGTCATGGACTCTGACCTGAATTTTAACGGCCACATTAAAACAATTACAAAGGCAGCTTATTATCACCTTAAGAACATATCAAGGGTTAAAGGACTTATGTGTCAACAGGATTTGGAAAAACTTGCCCATGCTTTCATCTTCAGTAGACTTGACTACTGTAACGGTGTCTTTACAGGTCTTCCTAAAAAATCAGTCAGACAGCTGCAGCTGATTCAGAACGCTGCTGCTCGGGTCCTCACTAAGACCAAGAGACTGGATCACATCACTCCAGTACTGTAGTTTTAACAGTGGCTTCCTGTGTCTCAAAGAATTGATATTAAAGTACTTTTGCTAGTTTATAAATCACTCAGAGGTTTAGGACTAAAATACATTCCTGATCTGCTACTACACTGTGTTTTATTGGTTTTATTTCTTTAATGTTGAATTTTTTATTTTTAACTTTTTGTACTTGTGTTTTTATCTGTTTTTTTGTTTTTGTTTTTTAAACTGATTTTGTGTAAACACTTTGAATTGCCCAGTTGCTGAAATGTGCTATACAAATAAAACTGCCTTGCCTTGCCTATCTAAGCCGGAACAGCTTCTCTCAGAACAATAAGCAAAGCTTTAAAACTACAAACCAAATGCCGTTAAGTGGATTTTGAAACATTCATTAGGGCAGCAGGTTTGCATGCACAGTAAAACAATATGAGTCAATATTTCATGGTAAAGATCACATAATATTATAATATCACCATAATGATTTGTATAAACTCAATGTCATGTAGGTCAGCAACTCTATAACTCAATGTTTGTAATGTTTGCTAGTAAAAATGGTTGAAAGGGTGTATGCTGAATAAATCTGGAGACTAAATCCAAAGAGAAAGGAAAAAAAAAACTGGACCCTTGGTGGCAATAACAGCTCTTCTCATTAATATGAGCTAAACCTGCTGATATAGTTCCCGTTGAATGCTCTATACCGGCTATGATTTCATTAAGTCTTTACTAAGTGAGCTAATCAAGAGCACTTGCCATGTTATGACAAATACAACAATTACGTTTTTCAAATTAAACAATAGCTAATCTGAACAATGTCGCCATGTAATGGCTGCAATCATCCAATCGTCAATCAGTGTTGCTTGGTCAGGTGCCTTTGGCGATTGATAGTGATGCAAAAAGTTTCCTTTAGCATCATTTAGATGCACATGGTAGGGATATTTGGCGCCACTCTTTGACGCTCTTGGGCCTCTCCTGTAGCCCTTTGGCGTCAAATCACAACGTTTAGATACGCTTGGTGGAGACTCTTGGCGTCACTTTTTTGATGTGGGTTGGGATGTTCATTTATCTGACATGCAGCACAAGAATGGGACAATAAGGTTTAGAAAAAGATTGTGGGTTGGATAACAAAATGTACGTTTTTTTTAGTGAGAAGCAGGTCTCTTGGATGAAAGTCCTGCGCTGCTGCTTTGCCTAGTGCGTTCCATTCAAAAGCAATTTTGTTTTCTGAGAATCAGTGATCAAGCGTCAGTATTTCACGAGTTGAGAGGGAGAAGGGATTGTTTTTTTGTACTGTTATTGTTTGACTCAGAGCAGCAAGCTTTTACCTTGATGGCAGTGGAGGCAATCTGGATGTGGTGCAGCTTGTGCAGGGTGCTATCCCTGTCAATGAAGTAGGAGGCAGCCAGCTGGTGCAGAGCTTCCAGAGTCACAGCTGTGCTATTGGATTCACTCACTTCAGACGTCCGACTCAACTTCCGCTTGTCCACAAAGATCATTAATGACTCTTCCCCTAAGAATACATACACATACACACACAGACACATAAACACACTTCATTAATGACTCGTCCCCTGTGAACATGCACAAACAATGTTCTCAGTGGTGTAATGATACATTTTAACCCATTAACACCTGCCAGCACTAATCTTGCCATCACAGATAAACATGGTAAAAGTGGAAAGCTTTTAGAAACTTAGCTACCTCTGGTCATTTTGTAATGTGCTCTACATTGTGTCATTGTGATAAGTCTGTGGCTACAGTATCGTGCACAAATTGAGATGATTTATGACGCACCAATTCTTTTAATATGAACAGAGCCAAAGCTTTCGGAGCACAGTGCATTGACAAACGGTAGAAAGAGTGAAAAATCAATGAAAAAATACTTTTCTAACAACATTAGCTTTCATGGGGAATTTAGTTTTAATTTGGAAAGACTAACATCACCTACATTTCCACTGGGGATACAGCGTAGATAAAGGTTAGCACTCGTCTCCACCAAAATGTGAAAAAACTCTCAATTTCAATAATTCACTTTGTACATTATTAAGTCTTGAAATACTTAAAGAAAACATGTTTTTCTAATACAAATAAAGTTACAGAAATAATATGGTATAATAGTCTTAATTGCTTTGCAATAAGCGTCTTTATTTTGACAAATTTCTTCTTTCTTTGGAAACAGGGTATCCTGTAAGATTAAGTTGTTACCAGGAATCACATTTTATTTCACAAAATATTATCGGTAAAATATGCTTCATAAAGCACCTTTAAAACACTTGCACATTACTAAGATAACAACCACCTATATGTTCATTACCACTAGGTCAGGGGTTTTCAAAGTGTACGACTGTGGGCCTCCTCTCACACAAAGCTTAGTTTATTGCCTAGTTTTGCTCAATTCCTGGATGCCTATGGGATGGGAAAAGCCCATCCCGTAGACTCTATATCCTAATATTGCTGTTTGACAAAACTTTAGAATACACCAAATACATAAAAAGGCTGTCCCCTGGCATTTATTAGTTTCTGACTCTGGGCATGTGAGACAAAAAAAATCCAAAATACTACTGGATGTCTGAACTATGTCTTTAGCCAAGTCAATCATTTAGGCTATTCCACATACAGTATATGTTATTCTTTTGACAAGTAATGTCATAACTAATGTGATATATTTGTTCACTTCCTTTCACTGAACTTCCCCTGAAACATCCTGGGAGCCCCACCTCCCACTTTGAATGCCTCGGCTGTAGGTAATATCAGGCCACGCTTTGGCTCCTTTCCCTATTTATTTTTGTTTGCAAGACACAAACGTGACTTTCTTTTCAATCTATTTTAAATACTGTTGATATTCATCATGGCTTTGAGAGTTTATTCACAAGAGACACAAGATGAAAAGAGCCAGCAAAGGAGCTGGAAGGAGATGGTGCAGCAGATAGCTTGGGGAGCTTTGCTGCACGTCATAGTACTCTGGCTAACTCACATCCATTGTTATGGAAACTGGGGATTCTTTTCGTTTGATAACTCCAAACATAGATTGTACATGTTGAATCAGACAATATGGGTGTAAACAACCACAAAACACTCCAACAGTCACAGCTGAGACAATATTTAGTTACATATTTAGTTGTTTGAGCATACAAGAAGATTCAGAGCTTCAAATCTGTTTAACTGCTGCTCTGGGACCTTTTTAAAAGGTCATTCTTGTATGGCAGTTCTCCTTCATTCTATACCTGATGGTCTACAGCAACAATGATGGACGAACAGAGAAATATGTGGATGGCGTTGTTCCAACTTAGGACACTGTGTTGAATATATTCCAACCCAATCTCACGGCAGTTTGTCACATGATCACGCTGATTTGATTTGTTGTTTCGTCAACAGTAACACGATTTTCTTGTTTTTATATATATCCAGGTTGTTCTGGACCTTTCTGTGTAGAGTTTGTATGTTCTCCCCATGTTTTTGTGGGTTTGCTCCGGGTGGTCCGGTTTCTTGCATGACATACTGGACATGCTAGGTAGGACTACAGTTGAAAAATAGCCAATTCTCTTACACTTTACAGAAAATGTTGATTAATGTGCATTGTCCTAATCAAATAAATAAATAATATATATATATATGGCCGCCGGGACACGATCCACGGTCTCCAGGGGGATGCAACAACAGGGAAATGAAACGCCGAACGGACTGAACATGCGAGACGTGCTAAAACAACCGGACGGTTGTGGTTAAGAAAAGAACCATGGGGAAAGGTGGCTGCCTGGACATGATCCACAGTCTCTGAGGGACACAACAATGAAATGAAATGCCAAGCGCAACACACGCTACAACAATGGGACGGTTGTGGTTAGGAAAAGAACAACATGAAAAGGATCCGTCACACTCAGGACGCTATTCCCGGTTGCTAGGGTGAACCAACCTTCTTACGCAGACTTTCGGCTTTTAAATACTACTCGCTACCATTATAGTGCTGTTATCATGAAAGATGCTTCCCATTGAAAAACAATACTTTAAAATTCGTGCCCACCACCACATACAAAACGAGAAAATTGTGTCCCTGTAAACTAATCAACAGATTGAATAACGTCACCATTTCAGAAACTGCCATGTGACTGGGCTGTATATTCAGAACAGGGGAAAAAAAAGTCAGTTTTACCTTTTTCCTATTTAAGGGTTTCCACCACATCTAAACACATGGATTAATTAGAGTGATAATGGAAACACCCATCGCGCAGTTCTTTGTAATTTACTGCTGCGTGACTGTGATGTATGAATGGATGTTGGAAAGTAGACGTTCAGAGTCTTACAAAGTAGTCAAGTTCTTGTGAGTATTTAAAACAATTATCAAATACAGTATAATTACATTTTGTTTCACTCACTACTGAATCTAGACCCTGTTGGTTTAAGTTGAAATACTGGTAAAGTTCCACAAGCCTTATACAGGTTCCTGGAAGGTTTCCTGTTTGGAACAGGGCCACGTGTTAATCTTGGGCTTTCTCCTGTGTATAGGGTAGGTCAATAAAAACAAAGAGAATCACAGCCTGTTTACTTTATTTACCTCCAAGTGTTGCAGAGAGCAGGAAGTGGGTTCCGTATTTCTTGATAATGTTGTCAGTGATGGCGCTGAGACTGGGCCTTCTGCCCAGTTGCCTAATGGTCTGGAGGAACTCCGGGTCCAGCGGCAAAGGAAAGCCATTGTTCTCTTGTCTCTCAAGGGCCACGCTGTTCACCTTCCAGCGGCCGAACTCCCTGCAATGTCACAGAAACACATGCTAAGAGTAAGCAAAGGACACAACACATGAATGCTGCATGCAGGCACATTCAAGAAAAGGACAAGAGTCCAACAGAAGCAAGACATTGTATGGACGATTCAAAGACTAAATGCAACAATGCACTATTTCTTTTGTTTTCTGCTTCTTGAAAGAAAGATTTCAAGAAAGATTGAGAGATTTGCCCCACTGTTACAGTGGAAGAAACACAGCTTGCCCCTCATACGGAGGCTTATATTCGGATCTTTTCCTGGTGAACCGTATGTATACTGTAATACTGTATGTCTGCACCTATGAGTCAATCTTTTGTACCACTCTTTTGAACATGAAGAGGTAACTGTCCAACCACAGTGCTTCAAAAACATGACCTGAGAAAAAAAAAAAAAACATTGCTCTATATTTTTTTTAATTTGGGGAGAAACTTTTTTATCTGAGCTTGAGAAAGAAATAACATGAGAAGGTAAAGTGTTGACAAATACTGTACATTTATAAACCCAGACAGGTGTCCTTATAGCTGCGTAAAACTACATTACAGTCTGTTGCCGTAAAACATATTATGGCAGTTTGAATACTGCTTATGAATGCTAAATATGTGGACGTGAAGTAAACTAATGCTCATGCTGTTTCTACCTCCGGCTCTTTCAAAGAATTGCTTTGAACTATATTGAAAAACATTGTCTTTCTCCACCTATTTCAATAATAGCACAATCTTTTTTCATCTGGTGTCACTATTGGCGCAGCGGATGGACAGGCTATAATCATGGATGGAGTCTTGCTGATTTCAGGGCCTCTTTTCTTGGTAACAGGCTTCAACTGAAGTTGTTTGATACTCAGCCTGGCCTTGGAACATGCCAGCTGCCTTTATCTACCAATTGCAGACTGATTGCTGCTGCTTGATATATAGATTAGCGTTATCCAAATGCAGCTGGTCATAAATATGGTTTTAGAGAAATGGTAGACCTTTCAATCACTGTTGTCAGTCGTTGACACAAATAAAATCAGACATGCAGCTGCTTGAATTTGCCTTCAAAGGTGTTTTTGCTTCATACAGGTGAGATTTACATGTAAAAATACACCATGTTATGTCGGAGAGTTGCTGCATTGCAAACCATATGTCTTCTGATAAACACATTTCTGCTCAAAACTCTACATCTACCCTCCTTGTTCAGATGAAGTGCTGGGAAGGTCTTTTTAAAGAAAATTAAATTATGAATAAAAAAAGTGAGAATTTAAAAAAATTATCTTCTTCACCACCTTTTCCACTCCCACATCCCACCAAGACACATCTAAAGCCAGACAAAAAAATTTTTTATTTTATTTTGAGAATTAAATACAGAAAGGAATCTTTAATGTAAGCTGAGCAATAGGCATGACTCAGACAAGAACATGTGAGAAGACACGTGCATATACTTAATTTTGACTAAATTACAGTTATTGGAGAAAATCAACAAATAATTTGTTTAACACTCAACCATTTCATCTTTTTCTTATAAATCTTGATTTGATAATGCAAAGATCCCGACTGGAAGATGCTTTAACAAGACAGATTGGCAGCCCTCCCATTTTAATTTTCTGCAATTTGGATACCAGTTCTAATGGGGAATATGACAATGGCCCATGAACTGAGACAAAGAAAATATTTTACTCTACAATTTCCAATATCCAATCTTAACTGCATCAATTTTGGGACACTAGTGAAAGTCCAATATTCGCTCACCTTTAATCTCTACTTTGGTCTCCACCAACACCTGAGATAGATTTCTGGCTTTGAGCTGCTAAACATAAAAACGGAAGCAGGATTGAGGGCCACTGAGACTGAACCATATTGTGGCATATGGTGTGGCGTAAAAAAAGGTGGGTTTTAATTATCTGTTTATTGATGGGTGGCAGTTAAATATGCTATCTCTTGTTACATTAGCTTGCATTTTTGCTTCACTGTGAAGTGACTTTGTCATCTATTTCATTCACTAGATTAGCCAAAAGCAGATATTCCCATCTCATTGATTAATCTATGAGGAGTCTTAATTGATTTTCACAAACTGTGCAATTTATCAAAGATTTCCATTAACATCCACATTACTCTATCTAAATCACCATCGCCTAGCAGAATCCCATACAAACATTTAGCTTCTGCAACCGTAAAAAAAGTGTACAAAGTGACAAAGAGCATTTTTTTTCTTCCAACACTGCTCGCTCGTCCTCTGTTTGCAAAGTAGCGAATAGGAACTTTGGGTTTCCTTATGTCTTTCTATCTATCTAACATATAAACAACCCCCAACACCCTACCGACACACACCAACTCCCTCATGCAAAGACACTCTTGCCCACACACATGTATTCACACAGCCTGCAGCTGCAAACCTCTAAACAAAGCTGTCCTTGCTGCAACAACAATGCTATCGCCCAGAATATCGTAGAACTCAGATGGGTACGGGCCAGCTGCCAATCAATTTTTCCCCAATAACAATTACCCCCTGAGAAAAATACATGCAGAAAACAGCTCATTAAGGCCCATTTCATATATCTGTTTCTTCATAACAAGAGACCATTAGAGTTTCTCTCCATCCGCTGGGGCCCGGCTAAAAAAGGGAGCAGCGCAGAGAGAAAGGGAGAGAACTTAACCTTGATCGACAGTCGACACAATGCCTTGCCGTGCTGCTCGCTTATGAATGGTGCCACGGCTAAGCTGGAGGATACAGCACACACACACGCACAATTCAACCTCACCTTCTGCATGCCAATCACAAACACGCATGTGTCACAGAAGACTGCAAGTTTATTTCACCCTTAACTCTTTTCAGTGAGATGCTGAGTGACTGAAATAGCCTATCACAGACACACACACACACAGGTTTATTTCATCTGCAGCTATGTGAAGCAGGGGGTCGTTGCATATCTACCTGTAAGCCCCCCCGCGCCGAGCTACCCTCTGAGCGAACTGGAGCTGCAGGAGCTAAAGGATCCAAGCCATGATCAGAGCAGGGGGAGTTGTACCCTGCTACCTGTCCATCACAGCCCGTCTCAGATCCATCACAGCGTACAGGCAGCCTGAGGGCGTCGCTTGGTGCCCAACATAACAAATCAGGGAATCAACCCAGCAAATAACCTGCTGATGCAGTCGAGATACGCTACCGAGCATAGCACTGCAGATTGTGTCTGTTCAGTATAATATTTGACCGAGCGTGCTCCGTAAATGTCTGCTACTGGTAATCTTATCTCCTGAGTTATGTTAACAGGGAAATTATCTTGACAATGAACACATCATTGTGTTTTAATGACACAAAATATATTTTTCAGAAGCCATCTGGAAATGTAAAACTGCCTTTCAGTACAAAGAACCCTCTTATAATTTACTTTAAACGTTTTTAAATACTTCTATAAAACTAGAAGGGCGGTCTGATAGCCCAGACCTCTGCCAACCAAATGCCCTATCTCACATTGTTAATAGTGTGAAAAAATGATTTGTGTATCCGCCCTGTGGTTGGAATCCTCTCCAAAATGGGGTTGTTCCATTCCCCATGATACACCCTTCACCCAAATTGCATGATTTCATGGGCCAGGTGAAAAACATAACTTTGTTTGCAGTAATAAACAATATAGCTACTAATTCAATTTTTTGATTTGTTTAATAAAATGTCATACTGCACATGGGTTCCTATGTGATATTGTATATCACATGGACAATTAGGCACTGGCCCACATACACTATTGTTTGGGTCATCCTCAATGTCATTAGTCTCTGTGAAAGGCAAAGGCATTATGCAGGGTTAAAGTCTGATACTGGTTAAAGTCTGGTTTATAAAAAGCCAACAAGTTAGGGTAGGACTAATTTCTAATTCTGTAAAATGATTGGAAACCACACAGGGCCACGCCACATCATTAAATCTCCAGGCAAAAAACCCTGCTAAATCAGGTAACAGTAATGCATAGTCAAATTAAAAACCTTTCAGAGAGATTTGCGCATGAATTCCGTTGTTTGTTCCTATTAACCTGAACAACTCAATGGCCCATTTATGAACTTTACACACAAGAGTGATTTAAACTTGTGAGGACTTCATGGAATTGATGCATGAACCAAAACTTTTGTAACATGATAAACATTTACAGAGTATTCATGCACACTATTTTCTAAACAGCAAGTAGATTCCTTCTGTATGGGTCTTAAAAATATTTATAATTTATGGTTAAAATCCCTCTTAGTCTAGCACACATGGCCTTTACGATTCTTCTGTTGCTGGTCTCTTACTCATACTAATGATAATGTGTTGAGCTATGATGCATTCTCATTTGAACTCATCAGAACATTCCACTGTCGCGGAGAAAGGAGTCAAAGAAAAAAATAACTTGGATTATCTTTGCAGGTGTTCTGAATATTTGCATTCTTACACTGTTTCCAACAGAAAACTGATTACCTCGTCTCTCATCTTCTCACTCTTTCACTCAGATACTGTGTAATGACTTTACAGCAGTAAGGTCCAAATCATTGCTCAAATGCACAATATTTCCACACTGGAGAAACCGTGGATTGTGATATATTTTCTTTTCTTTTAAGGTCATGAAATTAATGCATGTTTATTTTGAGCCATATTGGTGTATAGGGGAGGAAGTAAATTACATGACTTAACTGACTAAGTCTCATTTCCCCCCCGGACTTTATGCAGTATTGAGCCGTTTTTCTTAAATCTTTGTCTTTCATTACACTTAAAAATGATGTGACATATTATACAGAAACCCTTGACTCATAGAAATGTATCTATACTTCCAATTTGTTTTACAAGTTTTTTTCTGTTAATCCATCTAGTTTTTGTCAGTCTGGTCACTGGCAACGTTTTTCCCAGTGAATAAACTTTGTCTAAAAATTGTAGCAATATAACACAGGACAGTCCCACATGATCTACGTAAGCTCGTATCAGTAGTATATAAAGAAATTTTTTAGAGACAGGTGGGCCTGAAAAATCTATCTAACGGGCGCTATGTTTGACGATTTTTAGATTTGTTTTAAATAAACAAATCTCTCGGAAAACAGCGTTCAAATACAATAAAATAAAACGTGGTATGAGCCAAGAGCAAATACTATGGCATCAGGTGAAAGAAAATCATTAGCATTATTGGAAAGGGTTTGCATTTTTGTAAGTGAAGAAAAAGAAAAAAGAAACTCACAAACTACTCAACATTTACCTTTCCATGAAAGACTAACTTTAGTTTATCATCAAAAGAAGCCTAAGAGAGAACGTGTGTGTGTGTTTGTGTGTGTGTTTGTGGGTTTGTAGCTGGGTTACCCCAGATTCCAAAATAACTCGTCGTGCAAAACAGTCGGTTGAAGTAGACTCAATGTTATTTCAAGGACCTCCCCAAAGAGAATTGTGCAAAATAGCAAAAAAGTCCTTCATGCTTCAATCCGGAAGATAAACCCAATTAGATTCATATGGAAGACCTTGCAAGCTAACTGCAACTACTCTGCTGTTTTCAATGTTCAGATTTAAATTTTCTTTTGTCGCAGCTTGCTATTTTTCTTCTCTGGGTTTAATCTGATGTGACACTGATCCTTCTCAATATGCAGGCAACATTTAGACACACAGATAAATGATTTTACAAAGTGAGAATTACAAAGAGAGAGGCTTTTCATTTGAACGACATCAAAAGAAATTCTACACATGCCGGTTGCATTTTGTGCATTTTCCTTAAAGGCACCTTCAAATTGGCATCATCAACTCTGTAAATTGAGCTTCTGATGATCCAGTCTCAACAGGAGGCACGCTGGATAGTCGAATAAGAGTGGAAGTACGATGGGGGAGAAATGATAGAGAGACTTGTGTCTTTTGGTAATCCACCCACAGTGGAGACAAACATGGAACCAAAGCGAGATCAAGACGAGAGAAGAGAGTGGAATGATGATGTAGTTAATAGCTGCTGGTTGTGAACGCTTCACGGAATTTACACCAACGGTTTCTCCAACATGATCAAACAAACATCAGACCATTAATTTGTGAAAATCCTATTAAACCAGCCAAGGGGTCCTATTAACAACACAGCGTACTGTTTCCTGCTCATTTAGCTTTTCATGCCTTTGATGCTACCAAGTGTTACTCAAGTCTGCATTTCAAACACTTGATTACTAAGACTGTTATCATTGCCACAGACATTCTAAAACTTCTGTAGAGGATTAATGTGAATTGCATTTGGGGATTCAAAATGGTGATAAAGGAACTAACCACACCCTTCGCTGAGGGAATGAAGTACCACACTGCACTGTAACTAGACCTGGGCTAAAATCAAATTCTAAATTTGAAGAAAATCAAATATCACAATATATCACAATATTTTTGAGCAAAAACATCAATGTTGATATTGCCGCGATAATGAAAGGTTCACTTTTGGTGTTTTTACAAAAAACTGACACAATGAGATTTTTTATAAATAATCATCAATAATGTGGATATAAAGATGAAGTGGGTAAAGGCAAATAACAGAACAGCTACAACAGTCTGGTAAAATCAAAACAATACACTTTACTGGAATACAGCTTGCAAAACCAGGAAAACACAATACTTGTCATGTCACAATATTACAATATCCAAAATGTAAGACAACATCTAGTCTTATATATCAATATCGATATAATATTGATATATTGGACAGCCCTAACTGTGACTTCTTGGATCTGACTACATATTTCTTCTTTTTCTGCTTTGGTGTCATTGAAAAAATACAAAATGTTATTGTTTGTTCTAAAATAATTCTCGCCAGATGGGCTGAAGGAGACTAAAATCACTCATTAATACTCATTATTCAGGAAAATCCCTTTGTTGCCTGGCAATCCTAACAAGAGCCAGAAATGTCCTGCTCCCAGTCAATAAATCGCCCAGCACATAACTCCAAACAAAAGCCCAACTTGCCTTTTTTACACTTAGATTTAAATACAAATTAAACAAATGACGACATAACACATTATTCAGTGAGCTGTAGAAGTGCTGCTACAAAGATAAAAAATAAATACAATAACTTTGTACAGAGTATTAGCAGTTTCCCCCTCCTTCCAATCTTTAGTTAAGGTAATGGTTTTCTGGCTGGAGCTTATATTAAGCGTGCAGATGTGACAGTGGTATCGATCTTCTCGGCTAACTTGCTGCAAGAAAGTCAATAAACATATTTCCTAAAATGCCCAAGTATTTCTTCAAAAGGATAGGGTTGACTGCTAGAGACAAGAAGCAAATCGTAGTCTCCAGTCAGGCACTTTGCTGTCGCTGAGAAGCAAAAGTGGAAGTAGCACCCCAACACCTCTTTGGGAGGAGGTCGAGGTGGATGCCTGGCAAACAGGAACACACAATTGTAGCTCATGTTGATGACCCTTTTTTGAACTGCCTGCACCAGAAAAACAGTCAATTACTGTCTTTTCTGTGGTAAGTACAGTCTCATTAAATGGAATGAAAATAAAAAAATCACATTATAATTGAAACATAGTTTTTGTTATCTAATTATAGTTGTGAAAATAACCAAAAAAAATTCTTTGTTTTTGCAATAATCAAGCATGCTTTTACACTATGATTGACATTAGCTTCTTCATTCATGCATTTCCAGCAGTGGCTCATTCATCGGCTGCTTGGTTAGCAGATGAGCAGTAACATCCGGTAATATTTGTGCAGGCCAGAGGTACACAGGGGCCTTAGAAACCTTCTCACTAATTACTCTGCTGATCAGTGGCAGTTGTAGACTATTTCAAATAGAGGGGCAAGGCTGGGGCCACATGCAATTTTTGTGGTACTAAATAATAGCACAAACTTACCCCGAACCCACCATAGGTTAGGTTCTCCAAAAGACTTACAATATACATGTAACAATAAACACGAGAATACTCGGTTAACTTAATTCAGTGTTAACCTACATTTTATTTCTCACTGCACATGAATAATATCCAATCGCCGAAGATGGGGTGAAAAATGTAGGAAAATATTATCCACAGTTAGGGGGGCAAGAGTTCAAAATCTGCATATCTGTAATCTGTTTTCTACGTTACTAGCCGAGACAAGGTAGCTAACCGTAGCATGCTAGCGTTAGCATGCTAGCTCATTAACAATGGCGAAACACTGCTACAACACACTCTAGTTCACCATATAAAAACTACTTACATTTCCCTCTTCTGCAGGTATTCCACAAGTGCACCCTTGTTTAGTTTTTGAAAATGAAACTATGTAAACTTACTCTGGTACAAACTCAAAATACAATTATGAACCTGAAAATGGGCCTAATGTGGGCACTTTAAGCAAAGCTTTAACAACATGCAACCTCCCTGTACTTTAGCATTCTGAGGCAATTCAACCTTAGGCATTTTTTTTTAGGAAAAGAATAAAATAGGGTGGGAGGGAGGGTGAGTTTTGTTAAAAAAAGAAGCAATTGCTTATTGATTTGTAGCTCCCGTGAATATTACTATACCTCTTATAACAGAAAGCAAGGGCATGTCGGGGGGAGAGAGAGAGAGAGAGAGAAGGGCATGTCGAGGGGGGAGAGAGAGAGAGAGAGAGAGCGAGAGAGAGAGAGAGAGAGAGAAAAAGCATGATTTGCTGACATGAAGCCTACTGATCCCTTTTGTACTGTCTATTTGACATAACACTGTTGACAAGAGACTCCTCTTCACACAGACAACAAGGAATGCCTGGAATCACATTGTGTAAATAATGAGGCATGCACATACCGGTACTGTTAATACACGCTGTGCATATACAAATACACACAGACACACTTAAAAACAAATGAAACAGAAGACAGTAGAGCCACCAGCTACGCTAAATCCTGCTCCTTATGACACAGTTGCTTTCTGTCAATGACATGCCTGCATGGGCTTTTTCAAATTCTAATTTCTGTAGCTGCACACAATGTGTCAACACATTAATGCCGTTTTAGTTATTCCACTTAGGCCCCGATCAGGCAGTGCGCCTGTAGGATGTTTTCTTGTAATTCTTTAAAAATAAGATTGTGACTTTTTGCTCGCTGCTTTTTCATTGTGCCTCGCGTTTTTTCCCACTCCATGCATCTTGTGTTTTTGGAGCAGTCTGAATGCCTCGAGTTGAAAAAACATCAACTCAGACCATAAATTCTACTGTGTTCAATCATTGGGGTGTTTAACATGCAACGGCTCTATCTAAAAGCACCTGATGTCATTTGCATTGAATTTGAATTTGCCTTGAATATGGGATGAATTGAGAGGCTGCTGCTTAGCAACAATAACATTAGAGAAACGCAGCATGCTGCTCATTTTTTTTTAACAAAAAAGGTTAGCATTGCGCACCTCATGTTTTACAACATGCAAAAAGCACTCTCCCTTAGTTGTTTAACACTTTAACAGTTGATATGATTTGAGATTTGTCTTTCATCCCAGATTTAACTCATTCCATTTTTATTCATCTTTTACAGTATGTTAAAGTTGTTCAAAATAAAGCAATTAACAAGAAAGGGAAATAACGGCCCTGATTCTCCTGATATTGTCAGGAGTTAATATGAGAAAACAGCTTCAGTTAGTGGCAGGTGCCCTGCGTTTCTTTGTTTCAGGTCCAATCTACTACGTTAAAGTAAAACGCTTGCTAGATTTTTAGGGGCCAAAAAAATCTGAAAAAAACTGAAAGTAGTACAGACTCCAATGATCCGTATAAAATATAGTCGAACAGAGTTTCTCTTTCATCGAAGCTGCTTCTGCTTTTGTGCACCTCTGGCCCTGATAACTCCCCCATCACACACTTGTCAGAAGCCATAAGCTTGGCGCTGGACGAAGTCCTCGTCACTGCCATTGCTGCTGGTGATCCTGGGGAGGAGGCTGCTCTGCTTCAGTCCTGGAGACACAGTCAACCTCTTAGGTGGAGGACGATAGACCGGTCTCCATCACAACTTTGTCATCGAACGAGGCATTCATGCATGAGAGAGAACTGCAGTTCGATGAATACTGAATCTCGGTATCTCTCTGGGTGTGTTCTGCAATGTGTTTGCAAAAAAAAATCTTTACCATAATCATTTCCAGTACTAATATATTGATTGCAAACAAACAGTACCATTGCACTGAGGATCAACAGCCCAGTATTAACGGCCTTCTACTCTGTTGACAACAAGGTCAGATTGATTTGGTTACGTATGCCAGGAAAGTGGAGGGGCAAAGCTGGGATAAAAAAAACATAACAACCAACAATAAATGAAGTCTGAAACATGTGCATTCATTGACTGTCTATTGTAATCACACCAGAATAGTCAAATAGTTTTACCTACCTTTTTGTTTTATTTGCCCATATATCTCTTTATTCACATATTGCTTTAAACAACCTATGTTTGGAATTTAGTGCCGAGGAACATCTAACAGTCCTGCTATTATTATGTTTCCTGTCTTAGTAGCTGAGGTGGAAGTCTAGTGCAGCATTGTTATGTCACTTGTTGGTTTGTATGGTTGTATGGTTTTGTTACGTTGAACCTAGACTGTATCAACGACGTTTCATTAACGGGATTGTTCTGGTGCCGCCGGAGATTCCGCCGGGTTTCCCTCACGTTCCGCTTCCTTTGTTCTGGCATTGTAAACACCGGTCGATTTGGGACTATGATTTTTGAGGACTATGCTTAACTTCTCCTCAGATCTCTGCAGGGTAAATCCAGGCAGCTAGCTAGACTATCTTTCCAACTTGAGTTTTCTGTTGCACGACTAAACCAACCTTTCAACGTACACATGTTCCACCAGAACAAGTTCCTTCCTAAGACTATTTCGCAGCGGCACTGTTGCTCCGTTCGGCTTTTAGTGCCGCCCAAGGCGATTGTGGTTGCTTTAAAGAAATGTGTTTTTCTCCCATCCCAGAATGCTGTGTAAACTAGCCAGACCCTCCTCGATAGCGCTGTGGAGAAAGCTCTGGCAATGCGAGACTACATTGATCCCAGAGACCACAGTTTAAGTCCCATTCGCTCTCAACACAAACCATTAAGGCAATCTTCCCAACAAGTCCTCCAAACTAAACAACAAAAGCTTGCTTGGTTAAGGCACAAACACTAAGGTTAGGGAAATATTACGGTGATGATGCAAAAAAAACAATGTTGACTTTTCAAAAATAGGGAAGGTCACAGTCTCAGCATTTAACATCAAACACCTCCTCCCTCACCTTTTGATAAGAGCTAACAACATCCCGCCTTGCATCTTAAGAAAACTTTCCCAAAAAGTCGAGTTGCACCAGTGATTTAAAAAATGAGATATTTCTATTTAAAATGCCTTTCCTAAAGTGGAAGACTTTAAGAGTTGGTATTGCTGTCTTAAATATTCACAATTTCCTGTACACCAACTGCATTTAATATGGAATAGTCTGACTGTAGTATGACGTTCTTCAAGGCTCTCTTTCCAATTCTTCAGTGCTCCATGCATTTAATCCCATCGTATAATTTTATATGTGCTGTCTCATCTAAAGCATTCAAAACACGTCAGCATTATCACAAACACATGACAGAAGAAGCAGAATACTTCCACCAAATCTACATGACAAGATAACACAGTGCCGCCCAGGTATTGTAACAGCATGCCTCTGTATTCTATTCTCTCTACAAACATATTTGCATATGTTTGAAACACTAATCACCCCATAATTACGAGACGACTCCTTACATCACATGAAGTCAAAGTGATCGCCAGTTGGCTGACAGGAGAAAGCATGGGAGATGAGGCGTGATATAAAAGTTATGGCCCATGAAGAAGAAGAAAGGAGGCGCTGACATTTTGACTAATATGCTATTGTCTGTGGCTACGACTACAGCAATGATGGAGCAAGAGATTCTCACGTTCATAGGAATTAATTCACAAACCCACAACTTCTAAATAATGAAAACCACATGCTTTTGTTCATTTTACACACATTTTCACCCCTAATCCGTAACAACAGCACACAAATGTCTTTAATCTGAACTCATGTTATCAGTGTGAACAGCAACAGCAGTCACTAAAGAAATGCTGCTTCTTGCTTTAGTCTTGTCTTTTTCCAATATACCCAGGTGTATCTGGCGAATGAGGAGACATGCCACCAGCTGGCTGCTTTCAGTTTAAAATGAAAGCCGCAAAGCTTTTAAGCGATTTGCAACCAAGAAAAATAGGCATGAAAGAATGATTAAGTGTTTTAAAACCAGCCATTATGCCTGACATAAGACGTACATTTTTTTGTAATCATCGTCATATTAAGTGCCTCCTATGGCTGTGTTTCGCTGCTTTTAAAAGGCGTTGAATCCATTAATCCATCGCTTCCATTATTGCATTTGATGAGACCTTGACAATAAGAAAATGTCTTTCACTCTGAGGATTTGCAGTTTGAAAATCACTTTGCCTGAAATTACACCTCTGTGACAGAGAGCTGTTATTCTCAAGCTTTCAAATCTGTTCTTTTAACGCGGACAAAAAGATGAAACAAAAACAATTATTTGAATTTCCCTTTAAAAAAATCATTTTATTTGAAATGCCTACAAGCTGTTTCGGTGCAGTGACCTGCCAGTAGGGGGGGGTGCAGTTCTGGTTCCTCACACGACTCCTCCGCCTCTCCACTGTAATGACACTCCTCCGATCTTCCCCCTCATCCCCGACTCCCTCTCCCCTGCCTCCTGACAGTAAAGGCCAACTGAGCTCTGGAGAATATTTATGAGCGAGGGAGAGCAATTGGTTTGAGATCATTCGGTAGGGGAGGGAGGGAGTGTGAGAATGGGGGAGGGCGAGAGGGTGGGAGAGAGAAAAGAGAAAATAGAGATAGATGTGGAGACAAAGGCGGAGATAGAGGTTGGATTTTAATGTCTTTATTTAAACTTCTTCTAACCTGGCGGATAATTAAAAGTGATGTTGCATTACTATTCATCTGCCTCAATCTCAGTCTGCGTGTGTTTACTTCTTTTCCACAGCTACAGGGACCAGAAAATGCTGCTTAAGCATTGAGGAAAACTGTCAACATTGAGGAGATTTGGGCTGCTCATTAGTTCTACATGAGGTCAGTTTGCCTTTTTGGACTTTGATTTGGACTTGGATTTCAGAGTACAACCAATAGCAGTAACAATTCAAGAGCCAATAACAAGACTTTTACTGACCCATAAAGGACTGGGATGTGTCTGCACAAAGCTGAACAGTGTTGTTGATCAATACGAATGACCCCAAAATTACTTTGCCTACATTTTCCTGGCTTTATAAAAATTCACGAGTCAGTTTTGGAACAATACAAAAAAAAACTGTGCAGCCCGTTGCATATCCTTTTTATTTTTTTATTTTTAGGGGCATTTTCAGTCATTTTGACAGAAAAGCTGAAGGCTTTAGAAAAGGGGGGAGAGAGGGGTGGGGGGAATGACATGCAGCAAAGGGCTGCAGGTCGGAGTCAAACCCGTGCTTGCAGCGTCGAGTAGTAAACCTCTATATTGGCCTGTTCCACCAACTGAGCTATACGGGCGCCCAGCCCATTGCATTTTGAAGGTACTTAACTTGCACCCTCGACTGCTCAGCGATGGATGGCGGTGCTTTGGGTGCAAGATATTTAAAGCCTAAAGAGACTTGCTTTTCAAGGCAAGGGAAGCAAATGACAATGCAGGAATTGCCCTCTACTTTTCAATGAACAGATATTTTTTCTCCTTCACTTGAGTTTGATTTTTTGCTCTAATTAGTCAGCTTACTTTTCTTTAGAGGAAACTGAAAAGGCCACTGTAGCTCAAGGGGAAAGGAGGGTTGTGGACTTGTCAAGTTTGCATTTCTGGATGTTTGCTGATAGAGGTCAGCGGTCATACTGGAGGTTACAGAAGGCCATTTTGGAAATGTGTGGTCAGACAATCCCCATATGAGTTTTAGGTAAACTGTGAATATTGTGTGTGCAAATATCTGTGTGACATTAGTGCTAAGGGTGGGGTACAAAGACAAAAACACAGGAAGGGAGAAAAGGAGGTATAGAGACATTGCGAGAGACGGAAAGAAGAGGCCAGCAGAAAGGCAGCGAGGGAGGAAGTGATGGATGCGAGGAAGCCAACAGCGCTACATTCTCTATCTTTGCCTGGCATTGTCACCCCTGTCAGCTGCTAAATGCCAGTGTCAGTCAAACTTCTGTTCAGCTGGACTCAGCTGCTCTACTTCACGGCTGCAGATGCTCCGCTAGCGTCGCTCTCATCAACACTTTCCTGGCACAGCACACAGCCACTTATACAGACACTTAAGTATGCACGCCCGATTGCGGTCACCTTATTGTAGTTGTTGTATGAAAACAGCACATCCAGAAACCCCTCCCCAAAAATGATGCAACTCCACATGAAAAATCGTTTGTTTTTTTTAAAAGGTTTGACTATTGATCATTGAAGTTTATTCTAACCTCTAGAGGACCACAACAACCTGAAGTCAAAAAATTCTAAGTATGCAAAATACACTTATTAAATAAACATGTACTGTATATAACACACACACACACACACAAACACACACAGTCTTTCACTATCTTTGTGGGGACCTGTCATTGACATAATGCATTCCCTAGCTTCTTACCCTAACCTTACCAATCACAACTAAATGCCTAACCTAAACCCTTACCCTCACCCTAACCATAACCTAATCTAAACCTAATCCTAAAACCAAGACTTAAGCCTCAAACTGCCCATTAAAGTTGTGGGGTGCAGCATTTTGGCCCCACAAATCTGTCAGGACCCCACAAGTATAATGTTAAACAAGAACACACACACACTTTGCCAGGCTTACTGCCTTCAACAGACAAGGAACAACCACCTAAAATAATGAGTCTGAGTTTGGGTGTTGAGATGAAATGCTGCAGAACCTAAAAAGAATAAAACTTGGGAATTACCAGTACAATCACACACCCACGCTTACACAGACTTACAAATGAAGAAAGCCTGCTGAGTACAGTTGAGGTTTACAGCTGTTACAGTATGGTTTGCTTGTGTACTGTACGCAGCTAACGTCATTCACTTTATATGGCTGGTAAAATTTGGTGGAATTGTGAAATGACAAAATCATCGTGCTTTCTCTTGAAATGCAAGATTCACAATTGTGCAATTTTAAAAACAGCATACATGTTGTATACTTTGTCATGCCGTTTATCTGACTGACAGCGAAATGGACAACTATCTAACATCCTGTGAATTCATACGTGGGAGTTTGCAACCTGAAGAAAAACGTCCTCGTAACAAGCTTTAAAGCAATACCCTGCTGCTTCTATAAAAGAAATGACTATACTTTACACCCCCCTACCGTCTGAAGCTATCCTGTCTACCCACTGTCACACATCAACAAGCTCAGTCAGATATCTGTTACATCCCGCTGTTTTGCCCAAACCCTCCTGCGGTATCTCCACTTTGAGTTTCCACTGATATGCTGCTTTCTGTGGGTTTGTATCATACTCAAACCATATGTCTCTGCTGCCCACATAAAGAGAAAGCAGCCAGTCACACCCAGAGAAGGTTGCATATGTATAGAACACATGCAGAGAGCTTTTATTTGGATGTAAAACTCCACAATGTAATCGTGTCAACGCATCATCCCACATTTTGCCACCTACTCAATCTGCATCTTTTATAGACAAAAAAAGTATTATGTGATCTATTGCCTATTGCTTTTCTAAAGCTTTGCAAAAGTATCTCTTCTCTTCCAAGTGAGACTACAAGAAGGCTTGAAAGAAATTGCACAACATTCTCTGCATTTGGTCCATTTCCCAAACAACCTTCCCCACAGGCATCTGAGCTTGGCAGACCATGCAGACAGTCATCCCTGGCCCCAGCTGTCCACTGTCTCTCACCTGTATATCTTGTACTTGGTGGTGAATCCTTGCTGGTAGCGCTCTGTGAAATCAACAAACTCCTGGGAGTGATGAAAAGGTCCCTTGTCCGACAGGAGCCAGCCCAGTGGCCCGGTGGAGCCGCTGAAGCCAGCTCCGACAGGGTCCGCCGCCCGGGCCCCTACTGACACCCAGCTCTGGAGCAGGCTTAATGTTAACCACTTCCATAGAAACATGAGGGCCGTCCGTCTATTGGAGATGCACGGGCCACTCATGCTGCTTCCCCCGGCCCCGGTGACTCCTCATTCTCCCTTCACTCCGGATGAGTCCTGCTGGAAGAAGGAAGCAGAGGAAGAGGGAGAGGAGTTGAAGCAGAGGACAATATGGTTGTAATTTGGTTTGGGCGTGAGTGGGATAAAGATGAACTGAGAGAGCTGCATTTCTCCAGTATTGATGGGTCATAAATTATTGCAGAGGGTCACTATAGTTTTAGAGGTTAGAGTATATACAGTGCGTCTGCGTAATGCAGATAATAAAGCAAATAATATATATTTTATATAATGTATATTTACTTTAAATTGGATGCTAGAAAAGTGTCAACGTGTATGATTCCCTTTTTTTTTAATAGGACGATTTGTACCTTATTCTGTAAGTGTTGTGGTCCGTGAGTGGTCGGAATTAGTTTACGCAAAATCCCCTGATAGGACCGTAAAGTTGGGTTCTGTTCAGCGCACAGACGGGGCGACATTGGAAAGGACTTTCTCGCGGAGGATTATCGCCACAAATGTAAACAGACGCACAATTAGGTTCAGCGCAACTTGAACGAAACACAAGATGACATCCAACCTCCTCCGAGCTCGCTCTTCTCCCCTTTTTTCAGTGGCATATATTTCCAGCGGAGAGCCTCAGACGATGCGCAGTAAGTACTGTAGGTCCAATCGAACGGAGGGACCGATGAGCGGACACGATGCCTCTGGTGCGCACAGGGTCAAACCTTCCAGGTAGACTAAAACAAGCCAGTAGGTTTTGGAGTCGATTAATGTGCGGGTAGAGAGGGGGGAGGACAAAATGCCCACCTGCACGTGAGGCGCGTTGCTAAAGCTGCTGCCCTATCTCATTTCTGCTCTTTATTGGAGAGACGCGCTCGGAGCGCATGCAGGGCGCACGGAAAGCTGCAAACGGTGCCTGGACTCCCAGCGCACTGAATGTGTGAATGACATTCGCGGCTCGCTCTCGCTCTATCCATCTCTCTCTCTCTCTCTCTCTCTCTCTCTCTCTCCCCCTCCTCCATACAACCACAATTTAATATATTCCAGCAGCGAGCACACTCTTGGTTGGCTGAGACGTAACTGAAGGAAATGAGTAGGAGGTGTTCGAAGGGGGGGGGGGAGAAAAAAGCACGATGGAACGAAAAGAGGAAGTCGGGCAAAAAAAAAAAAGCAGCAGATGTCAACTTTTAGTAAGTCGAGTGCCGTTTCTGGATTCGATTTAATTCTGCGAATATATTTAGAATGGCACACTCCATTTATAATTACAAAAAAAAACATAATTATCAAGGAAAGGAAACGGAAACAATATAGCATATCTTTGGGAACATTTGAGCAAAAATAGAGAATTCATCGCATTGTGATTTGATAAATTAACACTCTAGGACTCTTATAGATGTATAATCAATGTGCTAATGGCAGATTGTAAAAGAAAATACGGAGGTTAGGCCTATGATCATTGTGTAAATGAATCTTAATAAATTGTTTGAATAATTTAATAAGTTAAACAATGGTGGTGATGATGATGACGATCATGAGGTGAAGCGAAGGGTGTATTCAGCCTCCTTGCAGTTATTCTCGTTATCTTCTTTACCCTCTTCCTCCTTCTCCTTTCTTCCTGCAGAGCAATCATCACTTTCACCATCAGCAAACTTAATTAGATCTGCTCTATCCCGGCTCTATCCGCGCGCCTATGCGTCGGACACTGAGCGTGGATCAGAGAGGCAGGGAGCAGGCGAATGAAGGGAGGATATGTGCTGCCTTTCAGCTTTACTGCAGACGTTCAAAGGGAGGTTTTATACAGGGATTGGATTAGAGAAATGAACACCATTGAGTCGCGAGATTCACTGGCTCTCAAACTCAAAGAGAAACTGAAATCCCGTGGCATGGCAACTTGCAGATTCTGGAGTGAAAGAATGAGTTGATTTGTCACGGTTTCATCATCATGTCTCGGGATTGGGTGGCTTTTCTTCTGACCCTGCCTTGCAGCCATGGTGACTTGTGAAGGACAACTATCTAATAGGAACATGCATTCTTTTGTCTATAGAGATGTTTTTTGAATGAGGATCTTTTCTACTTTATTGTTTGTCATCTTCCAAGTTGCACTGAAGCTGACAATTTAAAGTTTGTCTGCAAGCACAGGTTAACGTTTTTTTTTTTTTTTTAAGTTTTAAATAAAAGATGATTCTTGGTGGAGAGGGCCACGGCCCATTACTTTCACAGTGCATTTTAGGCCCTTTTTAGATCACTTTTATTTTTAGGTTTCAGAGTCACCAAACTCAGTGGAAACAAGTCCCCGCAGCTCATACTTACCGTTTCAAATAAATCATTCATCACTCATTGTGCATATTTGTGTGTAAAAGATGAGATATGTTTACGTGTGTAGCCCACTGTGATGTGATGTGCTGTGCTGTGCTTGCCTATTAATTTTCAGGAGAGACATTCAAGGCAAGATAATTGATGGAACATATTTAAGGATGTTAATGCTAGGCCAAATGTATACCAAAAGCACAACTAAAAATCAAAGATACTGCCACAGCAAGGGCTCATTATGGCTTCAGATAGGTGCAGGAATTGTGTAGGTCACGGCGGCTGAGTCGTGACCCATAATAAGGAGTCATCCTATATTCCCTTTGAGGCCTCTGTAACCAAAGATTGCAAAAGCGGAACCTTGGCAACCGCATTCAGCAAAGGTTTTACAATGTGTAAACTATGGAAATGTTTTACTTGTTTATTTGTTAGTTGGGATTCCGCAGTATTACTACTTGCACCAACCAGGAATGGCAACAACAACAAAACAAAAATCATTCTTACCATCTTGCTCCAATCTTTCTCCTATCACATCCAGCTATGATTAGCTTCTTTTAATTCAGTTTTTACTTCATTGTCCTTTAAGGAAATGCCCACTTTAAGCTATAGTACATTTGTTTTGTCACACGCACATGAGGATTTCTAAGTAAAGACAACACTGTTGGAATATCCACATAACGCAAGCCTTTGGTGCACCACCCCCACACAGTTGATTACACGGAGGATAAAAAAAAACACGATGGACTCTTCAGAAGAGGTAATTATCTTGTTATGTTACGTTATGTCCTCTTTGTCTCCAAAGCTGAAAGCTGCTGTTGTCCTTTCTCACCCCTATTTCCCACTAGCTGCGTATGCGTTTCTCAGAATTCAGACTTTAAGAATAAATTCAGAACTCAAATACATTTTTCACCAGTGGCCTAAATCCTCTTCTGTACAGCAGAGATGTGCCCAGCGAAAAATGTGAATTAGAAGTGACGTAAAACGCTTGACACAAGCTGCTGTGCACGGATGTCAACGTACAACGCTGTTTTGTTAACATGGCCGAAATGAATATACAGAGAGTTTTTAAGGAGTTGATGTATAAACTAATTTGGCAATGGCTTGAATGTAATGGATGACCGATAATATAAAATGGTTGCATAATATAGCTGTAAACCTATAATAACTGATTATTTTGGGACACTTGGGGGCCCTGGAAACTAGCTGTAAGTGCAACATTACTGACATATCATCACCTTTTAATTTAAATGTAAGTCCAATATTTACAGTTTTCTGTTTCTGGTCTTTGTACAATAATATATATTTATATTTTGTAGCTGAAAAAAGCTGCCCGTTGAATGGAAAAAGGACGCTATGTTAGCTACTGTGCTCTCCTTTTTTTGGCCAGCCATGGCATTTGACACGTTCATGCTAATTCTCTTGTTATTTTGAAAGTGCTGTAAAATCCTAACCGTAATGACTAGGACTTCGAGGAGCAAGTCATCATTTTATCACCGGGCAAACACAGATAAAAGAGACATTCACACATGCGTCAGTTATTTCTCCAGCAACCTGAACTTGGACGCAGCGTCATGCAGACAAAACATAGCACTAGTATTCCAATTAGTGTTAAGCAAAACTGTGCACCACTGAGCCGCCGCGCTGTCCAGCAATCATCATGTACAGCAAAAAATAACAACAACCAAATGGATGTGTCGAGTTGACAAACAGCCGCTACACAGACCTCGGGGCTGAGGTCTCGTCTCTGCGTTAGTGTGTGTAACCTTAACGAGTGGCGGAGAGGACCGAGGCAGAAGCATTTACTCAGCACTAAAACAGATAGTCATTAGGGGAGGTAAACATTCACTTAAGCCTGAGCGTGCTCATTGATGCCACTCAAGGGTCTTTGTGGGGAGTGATCAGGGAACAGAGTGAAGCTCTGAGTTTTTAATTAGCCTGAAAACCTGACAGCCTTTGTCAGTGCTTTGTAACAGCAGTATCGGCTTTCCTTGTTTTCTCCTCGTGAGCTACGGGACGGGAGAAACCATGTGTGTTCGCAGATGTATTTGTGCTCAAAAATAAATCTGTTATCTCCGTCTATGAGCTTTTAATGGATAAGAAATTGCAGGCCCTATCTTGCACCCGGCCCGACACACTGGTCCAAAGTCAAGAGTGCAGCATTTCATTGTTATTTTAACAGCAAATTAGTAAAATGTGCCCAGGCTTATACACACACTACTGTATGTTTGGTACACACACAGGAAAGTACAGCAGCACACAAACATGAAAAAGATTACAAACAAAAATCATACAGTGAAAATTCATCATCTTAAAAGATAGAAATGCACTTAGGAACAAACACACCTGGCTTTTAAAGGTAAGGGGAGGTAACATTCTGATTGTCATGTTATGCACAAAACACACCTATGAATTAATGAAGATAGTAAGTACAACCCTTTTTAACCATGCGCCCGGTGCAGGGACCCTTTTTTCCGCCCTCACAATAGCAAAAATGGATTCAGACCCGCCCTGAACACACCTGTGCCATGCCCTTCACGCCATGCGCTCAGATCGTTGACATTGGGCCCTGCATCTTCTTTGTTTGGATAAGTAGCACTAAGTGGCACAGATGCCAGTTAACTGCTTCTGTTTCTCCATGAATGATGAATTACTACCAGTCAATTGTAAAAAAATAAAATAAAACTAAAAACAAAAACATCCTCACTCAATGCTGTCCAAAGTACATATCTCAGCAAAGTCAGAGGCATATAAAATGTGGTGATTAAAAGAGTCAATAGCCTGACTATGCTTTAATCAGAATCGAATTACTTATTACTCATCTGGGTCACAAACTCGCCATTAATCAACGTAAGAAAAAGCTTAGCTCCTTTAATTCTAGGGCAGGATTGCACAAGCATTTGTTTGAGTACAATAAATGCTGGTCACTGTGAGGGGCTGTGTTGATGTCTGACTGTTTGAGAGACATTATTGTCTTGTGTACAGAGGAGAGTCAATGGGAGATAGATCAGTGCTGCAGAGCTGTTAATGGCATAATAGTAGATGTTGGTCATGGATTCAGTACACATTTTCTTTTCTTTCTTTTGGTATTGTTTATAAATTTTAGTTTTTTTTCTTCTTCATACTGTAGGTGTATCTTCCTCCCTGCCTGTGCACACAGTGTATCTACCAGGTCAGTGCTGTTAATGTGTGTGCTTTACTCTAGTAGTTCATTATTTGTAAAGTTGTGTATGTGTGACAATTCTAAGAATGCTGTTGTGAGGAGAAAGTCTGTGTTCTGTCAAAGTACAGAAACAACACAAATAACTGCAGATTCCATTCTCACCTGCCATCAGCTGAGACACGAAACAGATGTTTTATGAGAAGTTGTAAACAGTGCTGTTTAAATATATACGTTATGTGTGAATGTGACTGTATGTGTTATCCAATATGCTGCAATAAGATCCAATTTATGTTGTACTATCATATAATTAGGTTATCTAACATTTGTTTCATTTATGGTCTTTTGTTCATGCTGTATTTATACACTGTTATCCCCAGAGTTAGACAAGTTGGTACATACCCTCCTCATCAAAATGCGTGATGTAACTCTGTGTGACGCCACTAGCATTAGCTTAGCCTAGCAAGGAGCCTGCAGAGAACTGGTTCCCACTAGCTACTGCTCCCAATAAGTGACAAAATAACGCCAACATGTTACTATTTGTTCCTTCTGCAACAGTGGTAATGTTAGTAACACTATTACATGAATAGGGTGGTCATTACTATTGCAGTTGTTCACAGACTACATTTATCCCCTGTACTGTTACTGTGCTGTCACAAATGCGCTTTTTCACCCCAGAATAAAATGAGCAATGCTAGACCTAACGCTCATGACTGTAATCTTTACCTTGCTAATTAATTGAATTCCACATAGCTAGCTACACCACCAGTCCGTGTTCGTTCCTATTCCAGGGCTGCCAACTTTTCCCCAAACCTTGGAGTGAGATTTGGGGGGGCCAACCCATATTTTGCCGCGTACAAAGCAATTTCTTTGGGTCTTTATCCGTCAGGGTTTAAATCGGGATTTGTTATATGTGGGGGTATGGGGCTCTCCCTAGGGGGGTCTGGGGGTATGCCCAAATTTGAAAAATAAACCATTAAATGGCACTTTCTGGAGAGTTTCTTTGCAAAAAAATGGAGAAATCAAGTCTTACTTGATATGTGCAAAACTGTAGGGTTAAGAGACTTTGTGTTGTTGTAGTATCAACAGGTTTTAAGGCATTTAGTATTTACATTATTTACATTATTAACTTCTTATGATATAAGAACTGCCCCAGACAATGTGCCAAACAGAATGAGCCACATGAAGAGACAGTAGCATATGTCAGCAACAGCTGAGAAGATTTGGGTCTGTGGTGAACAGGTCCAGTGGTCCCTGCCTGGTGTAGGGACCAGGGACCCAAAGTTAAATTAATGTTGAGGGATTAACTAAGACCACTGAAATTCTAAAGAATAAGAACCCTTGAGTTACATAGATTCTTATCCTTTAACCTTTGTGCCAAGGCTCAGTCATGTTGGGCCCTCATCCTCTGGGCCCCACTTACTTTATTTACTTTTTGGGATAATAAAGACTATTTGTTAATTTTATAAAACATCCAATTAATTATTTACAGTTTCATTTAGAGATGCACCGAGGTTAGAGAAGCACAATAGTGGCCCAGCGGTGCAGTATTATATATATAATATAGTAGCCTACATATAGTTTTGTATATATAGTATAATATATATAGTAAAGCTCAGATGTGTTTCATCTGATTTTTGCTCATGTTTACAACTTTGTGAACATTCAAAATATAACTCCTCCAATCTCTGTTGTCCGAGATTTGGAGAGTTGTCATATAGTCTGCTGTGCATGTTATTGCTCCGCTCATATGGTGGATCTCATGCAGACCGTCTGAAAGACACAGAGGCCCATTTGGGTCTCTGGTCTCTGACAAAGTTTAGAGGAGGCTGTACGCTCCTCATCATCGGAGGTCTACGCACGGATGCAACGCGTCACTGCCCACAGCAGAGCGAGTCCACTAACGTGAACTGAAGTTGCTACATTTGCCGCGCTGCTCACCTCTATTTTCACAGAGAGAGTGGTCACGAAGCGATGGACGGTCTGTGATACTCAGAGCTCATACCTGAAGCGAGGGAAATGCACCTGGGATGGATCGGGAAGAAATATTCTCAGTTTGGGACAATTCGAAACTTCCACAGACAGGGAGCGCTCTCTGAAAGCACAACTAGTCGATCACGAGTGGCTCATCAGGTAGATCTATAGATAAACCCATCTTTCAGAAAATTTGACCGACCGGGTTGACACTTCAGCGTGAGAAATCGGAGGTGTGGCGTGTGAAACCAGTCAAATGCGTGTGTCTCACGGCCAATGCGTGAGAGTTGGCAGCCCTGCTGATTCTCCCCTCGACCTCAGTCTGTTCAGCATATTGGCTATCAGCTTCCAAAATGTGTAACTCCTCGTCTGTGTATTCTGGGTCAAAAATATTTTATAAATTTTGGTCTGATACCAAGTAATAATCCTCTGACAACTCCTCAAAGTCAGCCATGATCACAAGTGTTGTTCGGTACTAGCTACAAATTCACGTTGGTTTTGTTGACGGAAGTAACTGTGTTTTTTGGTGTAGCGCTAATCACTCTTTACATCATTCTTTCGCGTGAAGCAAACTCCAGGCAAACTCTCTGCACCAAGTAGCACAAGTAGCAATGCTTCGCCTTTCTGAGAATATACTTCCCAGTTAGTATGTGGTTAGAAGATGGCTTTGTCTCATGTGACCTTGTTATTTGTACACCCTGTGACTATAAAAAACACAACATGTAAATAGGAACATGTTGGCGTTATTGTGTCACTTATTGGGAGCAGTAGCTAGTTGGAACCAGTTATCTGCAGGTTCTTTGCTAGGGTAAGCTAACGCTGGGGCCGTCAGACAGAGTACCATCACGCACGGAGACAAGAAGGGTATGTACAGACTTATCTAACTCTGGGGGTAACAGTGAATAAGCTAAATTCCCAATAAGTTGGCGTGATCCTCTAGGTTAACAAGGTTATCAACTAATGCAACTCAGCTGTATGTGACCGCATTCAGGAGACATATTTTGTTAGAAAGAAAACTAATGTAGCCCTGTGAAATTTATAAAGTATGTAAGAATTCTGTGCCTCTATACAGTACATACACATGTGTTTTTTTTGTAACGTATACTAACCATACATTTTTCACTATAAGTTAAGTATGATCCATTATCAACTGGACCTATTCTTGTTGTTATATAGTATTGAGGTGTATGCTATTTATAAATTCTCCATGTTTTTCATTTTCATTGATTTTCATTTGCATGTTGTCTCATATCATATGCTTGCTGCACAGTTGCCATTATCTAATATGGAAATACAGTGTATTGAGTGTGAGAGAGAGCGAGAGAGAGAGAGAAGTAATGAAATGTGTCAATTTGTGAGAAGCTCATACCTCTCTTCCTAGCCTCCTTTATATTCAGTCAAGAATGCCGCGACTGCTGGTGTGTTTGTGTGTGCTTGTGTATGTGGTGTGTATACCATAGGATATGGAGCAAGTGTGAAATCATTCTCCGCTGTTGAGGCACGTAGACTTTTCACCTCATCAGGGAATTGAGTTAATTTGTAGGAGCAACATTGTTATTAGCAAATGTGGCTACTCCGGTTTAAAAACCATCAACGTCAGATATCGAAATATATACTGTGTTGCATAGTAAAGAGCAAACGTTATTGCTTTTTTATTAACAGGAGAAAACAGAGGGCTAACACCAGCGTGTCCGGCTTTCAAGATGTGCTTAAAGCAGTTACAGTATATGATATTGTTACATTCTTGTTAGGGATAGTTGTTGAACAGCTGATTTACACACTAACAATAGGCATAAAGACGCTGCAACCCTCCATGTTGACCACAAACGTTGCGTCAGTGTTACATTTGGGTGCCTATTTCATTAATGTGAAACAAACTACTTTTACATGGACACAGTATTCCGGTTTTTGCCCTTATTCCAAAAAAGACAAGATTCCGACTAAAATGTTAACATGGCTAAGGAAAAGTAAATACTCCCCTATTATGGCTAAGGAAAAGTAAATACTCCACTATTATTACATGTAGCTATGCCAAATACAAATTTTCTATATTTTCAAGCAGTGGCGGTCTTGTTGGACTGGGCGGACACAGGGTCCCTCTTTCATTTAGTCAACCAGCATCTTTAAAGGTCAGCGTAGCAATGTTTGGTCATATCCAAAAACCTTTTGATATACAAGTTTTTGATAATGTCTAAAAGGTTTTTTTCTTCTTATTGGGTCTGCAGCCTTGCAAACTGTTGGCTGGTTGGTTTGTGTATAGCAGAGCATAAAGCTGACCAGAATCTGTAAACAGACAAGAGGCCGTTAAAACCCAGATTGAGACGCATATTCTGAATGCATTGTATACTGTACATGTCCCAAACATGCCTGACAAACACAAATAATACTGGAATATCCCAAAATAAGAACACATATGTTGCTTGCAAGTGAAAAGCGCCTCTGACACGGTTGCGGTCGAGACACCAGGGAAGAAGCTGAGAAGATGATGCTGCTCTATTCTGAAAATGACCATTATTGCCATTATAAATGATCAAAAACACACCAAATACATCTAACTTTAAATCAAGGAATCTCTGTGTTTCTGTCTGGATGTCCGTTGTTCGATCTTCCCGAAATCCGCTCATGGATCGACTTTGCACTTGGCGGGTGTATTGTTGAGGACCCAAGAAAGTGTGCTGTTAAGTGTGAGTACTTGACATCTATGGGACATACAGTCATTATTAGCAGCGCATTATGTAAACACTGGGTAGTTTGTTGCTGTACATGCTACTTCACAGATGTTTAACATATGGTTATTGGCAGAAATAACCCTGTAAAGTAATGTAAATAAACAAAAATAAAGGACAAGCACAAATGGTTACTTATCTCCCTGACTAGCACAATACCTCACTTTTTTAGCTTAGCAACCAGTTTCATTTTTGTCCTGTTGGGCTGAATGTTGTTAAGGGTCTCATAAAACATGGTAAGAATGCTTATCTGACCAAGCAGGATGCTTGGCTGGCACTACCCATTGTATAAACCTTGTTAGGGTTATTTTCCTCTGCTCTTCTGTTTTTACCTTTTCCCCCCTTGATGCTGGTCTGAATTCGTGAGGGGGGGGGGGGGGGGGGGGGGGGGGGGGGGGGTCCAAGGACGATTCATTCCCTCTGGGGAAAGAAAAGCAAACAATTCACCAGTGATAGAGATACTTTTCCTAGGAAAAAAACAAGTCTTAGTAGGACATTGTCTGGGTTTATAAAGGACAGAGGTCAGGGATAGAATGTGCCGCACCTCTGTCTGTGGTGGCTGGCTGTTGATAAATGACCTCAGCCAACAGCCTCCAGTCTTGTGCAGTGTCCAGCTGAAATACCCAGGAGCTCTGCTCCAATCCTATCCATACGGTGAACATGTTGTTTACAATGCTGATTGGATTGCTACTGCTCACCCATTGTGAGTGTAATTGTCATCAGAGTATGCAAATGGCCCAAATGGCTTAGTACAATCAGTCTACTTTGCACGACAGTCAACAATGCACGTAAGACACACAACTTTCCCATTTCTTTCTCCTTTCAGAAAAGCAGTATATACACCCCAAAATGACAAATCTACTTTTCAGACTAATGTCAGTCTGAGCACTAAATGGTTGTATCTTAATTTAAATGTTCCAAACAAGGACACAAATGACCAAATAATTACGCTGATAACCCTACAGCATAAAGAGTGCTGTAAAGCCCAATAATGGGGCTTTGGGTATTCAATGTTATTTACTTCATTATTTTCACTCCATTCACCATGTAATTAGGATGCTTCATTTTTGTTTTTTTAAACAACTTTAAAGCAACACAAAATCGTTTTTTTCTTCGGTCACCCTACAGGTTGGAAGCGGATTGCTCCATTACCGCTGTCTCATTCAAACTACAGATCCGCTACCCGATCTGGAAAACTGGCATAGTGAGGTCATATACGATAGAGAGATGCAAAGCAAATGCCATTCACCCTGTTACAAGATGATGAACCGCTGAAACAATTTTGAAAACACTATTTTAAGGTAAAAAAAAAGAGTCTTTGATGTTGCTTTAAGCCACTAAACTATTGTTGCAACTAACTATCAGGCTAATATGTGCAGAAATCCAAATTTCCCAAGGTACTTGTTTTGTCAGTCTAAAACCAATATACATTTTTATAGAAATCATAAAAGCAGCTTATGTTCACATTTGACGAGCCAATATTTTATTTTTATTTTGGAAAAGTAAGATCATTTTGGCTTAAACGAAAAAAATCAATTTGTTGTTGTCAGTAAACTTTCTGTTAATCAATCTATTATACTGATCATTCTAACACATTGAAGATATTAAGTCAAAGAGCATTTCACCATCAAATTACAAAGAGGATTTGGTATAGCGGTTGAGCCAAAAACAGAGCTCACAGGAAAGTTAACATTGGGACTTACATTCCTCAGATGGCTATAAACAAACATTTGCCATGACAACCTAATAAGGTGATCATACATCCATGTTGTATTTATATTTATTCCAAGGTCCCCAAAATAAATAAATGAATGCTAATTAATATTAATTATTCCATTGCCTTGTAATTCTGCCAATACAGCACCAATCAGCTTTGCGCCACTTGGTAGCCACCAAATACTAAAAATGCCAAATAAGCCACTTAAGTGTCAGGATTATATCATATCTAATTACTCCATATCATATTTAGACCATTAAAGTTGGAAGATTGCACACATAAAGAGGGCCTAACGAGAGCAGCAGCATTTTTGCAGGAGGGCCACCAGGGCATTGAGAGTGGGGAACATCTAGGAGATAATGAGGTAAATATTAGACTCTTGAATACTTTGATTGTGCTGCAGAAGATGTTTGCAGTAATTTAATGGTCATTGTTTGCTCACATTAGATCTCAGCTGACCTCTTTATGGGTCAAAACTGTTTTGGGGGAGAACCTCAAGCAGCAAACTCATGAAGTTATACTGACATGCAAACTTTATCTGTGGACGGAATATCATTTTTATTGTTATTAGGTAAACTAATAACTGTCCGGGATAGCATATAATTCAACCTGCTCTTCTCTTCTTTTCTCACACTTATTTTGTACTGTAGTCGTACTAGATAAATTAATTAATCATTTTTAATTTCCTGAGACTATTACCTTAACAAATTGTGTGTATTACTCAGTGGGTTGCTGCAGGCTATATTTGAGATACTACGGTGGCTGAGGTGGGAAATGTATCAAAATCTTAGTATAATGGAGACGTTAAAGGTCTGTTGCTCTGCCTTTTTGTTGTTGTTATTGTTGTATAGTATTTATTTCTGTTTTTAAAATGCCTTATTTGTGCACACCCTGTACGGTGTCCTTGAGTGCCGAGAAAGGCGCCTTTTAACAAAATGTATTATTATTAGTAGTAGTATTATTAGGGATTAATTGAGATTTTTAAGGTACATCCTAAAGCTGTGAACATTGCAAAACATTATCACATCTTGTGTGTCCTTCCCCAATTTGTCTCATACAATGTTCATAATTTATAGATTTCTATATTGTTTCTGTGTTCATGGCGTCTGCTTCAATTTAGAAAGACTAATTTGTCCTTTGAGTTATACTTGGAACAACATAATATTATTTATATCAGAGACCATATGTCTCTCCAATATTGAAATTACACAGCAGTGAGATTTTAAACAGCAGACAACAGACTGCAGTGAGATTTAATGGAGTGACTGCAGATGGACGAATGGTTAGAGCTAATGCAGCAGTGAGATGGACTGAACTGGTTAAATATAGTATATTCAGCACTTGTGTGGCAGTTATTGTGACAGACTGTGTGTGTGTGTGTGTGTGTGTGTGTGTTTGGCTGTGAGGCATGGCCAGATGCTGTTTTGGGACAAGCTCTCTGGAGAATAAAAGGCCTGGCTCTCTTAAGACCTCATCAGCTGCCATCAAGAATGGGACAGTGCAGAGAAAAACAAATTACATGTGATCAGAAACACTTAACGAATAAATGGAATGTTGTGATTTGAGGGTGCTGCTAGAAAATGACTGACACCAGGGGAGTCTGCAGGGACCTGGTCTGTCAGGCCAGGCCAGGGAGATTTAAAAGAATAATAGGCTCTGCACTTATATGGGGCTTTTCTACCTTAACAGACAAAGCCCTTTACTATGTTGTCTTTAAATGATACATGCCATAAATGTAGGCCTGCCATATTGGGAGCAATCTGAGGTTTTGTGTCTGGACACTTTTGGCGTTATCCACTGCATGGTACTTACTCGACTCGCCTCGACTCTACTCGCCTCTTTTGGTTTTCAATTACGAAAAAAAGTCCCTGGTAACTGCTAACAGGTACTTTTTTTAGTATCACCTTCATTGAGGTTCCATGCAAGCTGAGGCCCTACCAAAAGGTGAAGTGAAAACCTGCTGACGACTGATTTGTTGGAGAGAATTTTCACTAATCACTGCGTCATCGACAGACAGAGGTGTAAGCCAACCGTATATCTGAAACATTAGAACGATGTTGTGTGTCATATTTTTCACACCTTTTTGTTCGATGCTGGATCATTACCCACAGGGCACGCACTGGATGCATCCTTACACTGGGTCATTAGATGTTTTTAAGAATGCATAAAAAACTCACCTCCATGCATTGGGCCCATATCTCTCTTTTACTGCTATTTTTAAAAATATTTTTTACGGCTTTCATGGGAACGTCTGAAAAGTTAAACAAAAATGTAAAAATCCTGCTGGTTAGATTCACAGCGGTCTGGATCAACAAAAGTACATCTCCAGGATAATCACCTGGTTTGCAGCGCTCACTTTCCGCTGTCTTTGTGTTGCCATTGTCAAACTCGCTCCGGGAAACAACAACAAACTTCAGGCTAGCAGGCTACATGTTGAAAATTACAACTTTTGAAGAAGACTGGGATGGTACAACAATTCAGCCCTGCTTGATTCTTTTGGGGAATGATTGTAAAGATTTAAAAAGAATACGTTTACGACATTTACTCTCTAACTGGGATGTTTTGTGACGGATTGGCAAGGATTGCTTAGGATGAAGTACACAGTGAAACACTAATAAGAGCAAATTACATTTAACATGTAATGAGTCCAAGCTAATTTATTTAGCTCATGTTACTGCATTGTGTGAATAGTTAATTTAATATTGTATGTGGTATTTTCTTTTGCAGGTTGCAAATGTTTCACTAAAACAAGTTTCTTCCCGAGCCCATTATGCAGAGCCACCGCATTTGCGTCACCCAAGATGATTGTTTTTTCAAGAAATTCAAACAACCCAGAGTGATTCTTTCTCCTGTCCCAGAGTGTGGTGTAGCCAGACCTTACGACTAGGTCGTAATAAGCTGCTTATACTAACAGCCTATGGTTGTTTTATAGGGGAAAGACACATACACTTTAATATAGTGGAAATTAATTTCAACTATATGTGGAATATTTATGTTAATTTAAAGTATTCATCATTGCAAATAATATGTAGATACACAGTCCATACATGCAAAGGGTATTTTCAGAGGAAAAAATAAATACTTTTCTAATTGTAGAATAGATTTTTCTTCTTACTGGTGGTTGTTTACCTCATGATATTCACTAACTGAAGGTTATATTTTCCACACCTTTTTATTTGATGCTGCATCATTAGCCAAAGGGTGCATGCTGGCTGTAGCCTTACAGTATGTGTTTAAAGATGCATATACAACTCACCCTCCCTGCATACGACTATTTACGCAGTGGCCATATCTCTTTGAAAGCTGGAATTGAAAATCCTGCCGGTTTCATTTGGAGTAGAAATCCAAAAGACCAATTCAGGTGAGCATCCAGAGGAGTAAAAATGGTTTGGTCCATACTGCTGCTAAATAAACTGATGAACAGTAGACAATGTTTCACCAGTACTTAGAGCCCATAAACTAGCATTTTCTGTGATTGTGATTTGATCGGTAGTGGATGCTGCTTTGCAGTGCGACCAGCAGATGTTTTGACACCCTTTCAGCTTCCCCTCCCTTAATATTCTCACACGGGTCCTCTTCTGGTTTTATTTTTAACTGGCGTGTATAAATTAATTACTTGAAAAGGAGCAAAAAATGATGCTCTTCTGTCGAAATAATTGCATCACGCAAACAGCTTTGCCACATTACAGCACTTTCAAGATCACACACCACAGACACATACAAATATACATAAAAAAAACATGAAACCTTCTCATAAATCTCTCCCCCCATGGGGACCCACTGTAGCTAATTGCGGTCATGTAACTTGTGTGTAGCTACATTGTTTAGCCTGAAAAACAGCAGTACATAACAAGCAACAATGTCATAGAGATCTCCTCCAGATGTATATCCGAAATCATGGACTACCGAACGGTTTTTTACACAGTTGAATCTTTCTTCTGGGTTAATAGACACCACAATATTAGCTGATCTACTCAAGCTGTTGGGTAAATAACGTGTTTTGGTATGCTGGGTCTTCTTCCGTTCTCTTTGTATTAAGGGGCATGCAGCTCAGGGTTCTGTACTAGTACCCTTGATATCATTACAAACAATCTTTGTGAAGTATTAAATGCATTTTACCAGTTTCATGCTGATGATACTGGTATCTATTAATCTTTACAAACCCTTGAATTCCCTCAATGTGCCAACGATGTTCCTTTAGTTCAGTTACTACTACCCTTCCCAGGCTTTGAACTGCTCAAGGAGTTAAAATGGTGTTGAATTATTTATGTATGATATTAATCAAATTGATTACCATAACGGTTCGTAGTTCTGCTTTCTTCTTTAGGGTATGAACACACCTGATATCAGCAACTTTTATTATCATTGTCGGATGATCTGCTCTTCATGACTAAACTGCTTAATGTCTAAAATTGTTGGCTGCTGTATACCACTGGGCTTTATGTTATGGCCTGTGTTCTACAGATCAGTCAGCTCTTCTAGCTGGTTAATGTTTTAATATTACCCTCTTAGCTCTTTCTTTGAAGATACATTTTGTACTCTTACATTTTATAGACTTTTACCTCATTATTTACATGAATAATGTAAAAAAGGACAGGAATTAAATGTAGCATATCTTAAGTAATTCAGATCCTTCATGATAATGATGAAGTATGAATTGACTGCTCTAGACTACTGTTTTAATGCACACAGGGACCAATAAAGTGCCCCTCACAGTATTGTTTACGCTTCAACGCAGACAAAAATATGCTTCCATCAGCACCAACTTTGCCTTTTCGTATACTGAACAAATACTTTTAAAGCAGATTTGATTGAATCCAAGCTTTCATTATTAAGAAGTGCATTATGAATTCATCCTTCAGCACTCACAGGCACTCAGTCACCCTTGACATAAAAATCTTCTAAGACACAGTCCATTCGCTGAAGGATTGTTCAGTAAATTAACCAAATCCCCAACTGCAGCAGTGTCAGGTAATGATTTCCCTAATTACCCTTTTATTCAATTTTGTACTATATTGACACCCTTCAGTGCATCTCTGACTCTCAGGCTGTCTCCCGGCTTTACTCTCTCCTCCCTAAAGAGGCAGGAAACAGCACAGCACTGATGTCTTCCCTTCATGGTCTGTTTGTAGCTACCGCAGTCTGAAGCTGACTCTCTGAGCTTCTGTTTTGAATCAGGACCAAGCATTTGGAGGATTGTTTGATTGTAAATGTGTTACATCAGCCATGTCCCAGCCATTTGTCTCTACAGTGCTCCACTATGACACTATAAAATACTTTTATTACCAAGACGTATGCCCTTGGGTCATGCCTGTGGCTTCTATTTTTTTATTGCTTGTAAATGCTAAACAAAAAAAGAAGACGCATCACAATTGTTGCCACCCGCCCCAAACTAATTCAGTTATTACTGAGCATCTATTGACACTGACATCTGCATTATGGAAAACTAGTGTCTGTCATAGCTTTCATGAAAACATTTTTTTAATGGTTTGTATTTACAGTTTATCCCCAATAACACAGCTGAATATTTGAACCCTTGTGAACATCAGGTCACTTTAATAACAGTTTTTGCTGTTGTTTTTGTACAAGAATGACATAGAGAAAATGTGGCAGAGGTGTGTTTTCTCGTGCAGTAGAATCTGACAAAACTGTTGACAGTGTCTGGGGAGAGCCGTGCCAGTCTGAAACTATTGTTCCAGGGAAGAGTGATGCTCACAGTCAGTCAAGCCACTGGCTGTTTTTTGTCATGCTGGAATTGTGGTTTTGAGAAAGTTGCAGGCCTCTGCAGGTCTACAACTCTACAGAAGCTCGCAGAGTGAGCCGCCGCACTCACACCTCCCAAATCTCAACCACCTGTTGTGTTCATATAGCTCCTGTTGGTAGGCCGGTGAAAAACAAAACAACATAAATGTCAAACTCAAAGTCTGTTCAAGAATAACAAGAAACAACCATTCAAAGCTCTATGAATGAGGCATGTGAATTTTACTTAAGTGCCTTCCAGAGTGACATGTTCCGGCCTTTATGGTTACAGTTAGGTTATTATGGTAAAACACATGTGAATTACTGAATGACGCTCGATTGTTTCAGGAAGACCCTCTTTTCAATCACAGCTGCCTGTGTCAATACCAATGGTCTGTCAATACAGTGATTTTATTGAACTGACAAGTATGTTCTTTTTTTACACAGAGGCAATGCTGGTTTTAACAGTCCCCTTTGGACTGATGTAGCCAGACCACAGTGGGTATAAATCAAACAATCTTTTTATCGTGGGTCATACAATCATTATCAGTCCATTAAAAATATATTATGTAATGTGTGGCTGATACCAGTGCTGATTGGATTGGGAGTGTGCTGCCATAAGAATATAATTCCTTTATTGTCAGTACAACGAAATTAAAGCTGCAATGTTAATGGTGCCTTGACGCATACCAACCAGTTAAAATTGCTGAGATATTGCACTTATGGATGTTGCACATTTGTTGAGTTGTAGTGGCCCATATACAAGTCATGTACTTGTACCGATGTATGGTCGGGTATAAATTCTACAATACAAATTAAGATTATTTATGATATGCAACCCACATATCCATCCTATGCACAGTGACATTTAGCAGTCTACAGTATACTATAACCTTCACTTTTTGTTGATGTAACAAAAGTAGTCCCACTAATTTAAAACCTTTTTATTAATGTTGTATTTTGCATGAATTTTAGTGGTCTCTTAAGAGAAAACCTCTGCTTGTGGTTGCATATAATTTAAGATTTCTTTTAGCTATAGAATTTACATTTCTTCAGCCTCATAAAAACCCTGTATCTTTCTTTAACCTGCCTCCCTCCCTCCCTGTCTGCAAAGAGCGCCGGCCAGCTTGCCCTCTGCAATAGATCCCAATCTTTATTCTAACAAATCTCAGAAAAAGGGCCACCGAGAGCACCATGTCTGGCACTATCGGCTTCCTGTAATGCTGCATCATCTGAGCCATAATAGACTCAAACTTGCTGATCACAGAGGAGCATGTAGAGTACATTTACATCAGACGGGAAAGAAAAGGAACACACTCTGACATATGGACGCCCACAAACATATGCATGGTATTGTGTATGCTTGCACATTTTCTCCATAAGAGGCTATATGTTTTCCTCACCCACACTATTGTCAGGGAAATTAGCATAGCTCCCGCAATGCTTTTCCAGTAGGTTTTCTGTGAGACACACAGAGGGAAAACAAATGGCATAAAAAATAAAAGAAAGAAAGAAAAGGAATGTGCTCCGCAGAGAGACAGATGGAACAGGTGCAAATATTGCACACAAAGAGGCCAAAGAGAGAAGCCAGTGTCAAGCTCATAGAGGCGGTTGTGTGAGAGCAGAAATATTTAGAAGGCTAAAAACAGTGGTGGCACTTAGACTCCACATCCATCACAGAGGAGACTGCTGTGTTTGTCCAAAGGAGAGGACTGTGCGGGTGTGAGCAGACTGCAAAGATAGCTAGCTAGGTGGATGGCCAGGAGACGAAAATCTTGTGGATTTCACAAGATTTGTGTGTGTGTGTGTGTGTGTGTGTGTGTGTGTGTGTGTGTGTGTGTGTGTGTATACGAGGCTTTCCAATATTGGATAAAGCTATCTGGCAGTTAGACAACAAGAAATGACAACATCCCCGGCAATATTTGAATCAGATTAAAACATGAGCAGAACACATAACAATACAAACAGTAAAGCAATTAATAACTGCTGAACAAAGCAGTGGTATTGTAGTGACAATTTGATGCTAGAAATGGCATTTTTTATTTATTTTCTAAATAACAGAGAAGATCTTTTGAAAAAGATAAAATACTGGCCACATTAGCTTTTATAAAATCAAGAGTATGAGGAAACATATTGATATGTTGATTGTATCTGACTCAACATAAACATATATCTTTTTTCTCAAAAATACATACTTGTGACAGCTAGAGCATGATAAACATTTTTTATGGTTATGCCTAGATGACTCACAGCATTTGGTTGACCAACTAGGTTAAATATTGTAAAAGACAATGGTGACAAGTGACAACGTTATACTGATGCATCCCTGTCTCCAGCGTACATTTTTCTACTGAGAGGATGTATGTATCCATGCAACACAGAGTTTATGCAATAACTATTTTACACAGGTTAATTAGATGACTTTGTAGCTGTTTCAGAACAGTAACTATTGGACCTTGGGCTGGGATTATGAGATTTTTAACTAAGTACATTTTCTGACCTACATCTGTCTGAACTAGATATCAAATGAGACTATTAAATTTAACATCATAATGAACCATAGTCTTTAGTGTCAAAGTCACTAAAGCCATAGAATTGTCAGATATTTGTCTGGTGGCAGAAGATAATTTCTCTTTAACTGCCAGGCGGAAGCTGTTACTTTAGCTTCCAGAAGGTCTCGGAAATGTCTCTGCCTTCAGTGCTGAATATCCGAGCTCTGACTGGTGCCATAGCAAGACCATTCGTTAGGCCAGAACAGATCATTGCCTGCAAAGGTTTCTGCTTCCCCTGGATCTGTTCCAAAGTTGTCAATGCTAACATACAAAGCCACAAAACTTTCAGCATACAGGTCTGGACCCGTGTAGGAGTCCGGGCCCTGCAGGACTGAAAGACTGAGTAAGATTTCAACTTAACTGTAAGTGATTTTTGCTATGTAACTGGAATGTCCTTGTGGAATCAATGCTCACCTATATTTTAATCTAAGGTAACACATGTCTTTGCCAGAAAAATAAAAAAAAATCACTTGTCCATTTTTAAAAGGCTTTAAAATATAATATCGTAGTTTAGATGACATTTACTCTTTTTGCTACCTGTGTTTCCATTCAATAGTCAAGTGAATTTTAAAGAACTTTTGAAAATTTATCAAAAAGAACTGAGAATTATTTCTATCAACTAGTTTGAAGCTAATAAACCTGGATACATGATAGTTCCCTCAGAAGTTGCCACTATAGTCTATGCATGGCTGTAAGCCCCCGAGAAGCAGAGCTGAAGTAGTACAGGTTGCTGACTGCATTTAACCAATTTACTGGAGAAAAATGAAGAGGTCTTCAGCAATTTGGTTCAATTTAGCAGGTTTGAATAGTTTTTTCTGTGAGTATTGACCATGTTTCAAGCTTTTCCCGAGACAAAGATACATCGGAAATACCTGCTAAGACGTCAACAGCAGAAACAGCTGATCAGTCACGTGAGTCAATTGTTCGCTACATCAGACCTTATTCGGCAAAAACTTTTCTATATCCCAATTTAATTTCGATATGGAACTCGTTTTTGACGAAGGCAAATACTACTTTGAGCAAGCTTTCTGCTCATTTTTTTTCTTCACAATTGAGCAAGTTTTATGGATTTAGCCATTTTCATTCAGCCTTCTAATGCAATATTTTAAATGGTATTCAAACACTGAATGGAAACACGGCTGGTGTTTGTTTGCTTATTTATTGTTCCAACAGTTTTACAAGATTAAAAAAGCAAACATTTTAAATCAGCTCATCTTCTATCTGCAAATCTATTTCATTTTTATCCAGCTTTGCCTGCATGGAGACTTTTGTATCCGACTGAAATGTTGTTAACTTCAAGTGCAATTTTGCTGAAAAGAAAAAGAAATTGAGGGAAAGAATGGATCATTGTCACTGAGCTTTCTGGATCCCTTAAGAAGGGAGGGGGGGCAGTATCCCTCCTTGACATTCAGTGAATAATCTACTCTCCAAAGAAGGCGTCCTTGTAAGATAACAAAATGCCACGCATGTCAAATTGGTGAGAAAATGACTGTCCAGCAGAGCACAACAGGCTCACCGCCAACACCACCACAAGGTTTCTATCACCATTCCCATCAAAAGATGCCTCCCCGCCTGGCCAGAGAGCTGTGTGCCAACACTTCTGTTGCCTTCGAAGGCTCGTGGAGAGCGAGGAAAAAAGGAGAAACTGCGCCTCTCATTGTGATGGACGGAAGTAAAGTATCGGCATAATGTTGAGTCTTTTTTTAAGCATATGTGGTAGAAAATCACAGCTGCCTGATGTGAAAACTGGAGCACCATTCACCACCAGTTCTTAGAAAAGACTGCCAATGAATGTGCGTTCAATGGGAATACACAACTCCTTTGTTGGTTCATGACGTCTTGTTCCTATTCGTGTTTCCCTGTGTACTCAGTTGTTTCTTTACCTCTATTATTAGTATTTACATTGTATACAAAACATCACAATAACCAGAATCAATTATAGGTTGATGATTGAAGACGTGTGCTGAGTTCCATCTGCCACTTCTAACTCTATGCCAATGCCTCATCACTGTTAGATTTATAAGGCAAAAGTAAAGCACCTTTTAGAGAAAAGTCAATGTATTTATAGAGCATATTTAAAAACAACCTAGGCTGAACTAAGTGGGGTACAAAGTTATGTTATAAAAACAAAGGAAGAAAACAAAATATATGAACATCATACAAACAACCTTCTAAACTAATGTCCCTAAACTAAATCATACGCCAAAGGCCAAAGAATTATTCATTTATTTTAAGATAAGACTTAAAGATCTTGGCAGTAGAAAAGGACCTAATATGAATGTAAAGTTTGTTCAGGAGTCTTAGGCCCACAATAGAGAAGGCACAATCCCCCTTTGTTTTCATCTGAGACTGTGGAACAGCTGGGGCTAGGAAAGGAACGGATTAGATGATTGTAGGTTCCTGGAGGAGTGATGTAGGGTAAGGAGATCAGCAATACAAAGGGTCCAATCCATGTAATGCTTTTAAAACAAGTAATATGACCTTAAAATCGATTCCATATTTGACCGGTAACCAGTGAAGAGAGGCCAAAATCGGGGAGATATGTGGCACCAGTCAACAATCTAGCAGCTGCATTCTGGACAAGGTGCAGGCGTAATGACGATGATTGGCAAATCCCAAAATACAAGGAATTGCAGTTGTCAATATATGACCACATAATAGCATGAATAACAGTCTCCAAGTCCTTACAACAGAGGAAGGATTTTAGTTCAGCAATAGTCCTGAGAAGAAAAAAGCTACATTTGTCAACAGAACTAATTTGTTTGTCAAATGTGAATGCTGGGTCAAAGCTGAAACCTAGATTTCTGGCCAAAGGGAGCAAACTTTTGCTAAAGTACCCACATTTTTCGAGAGAGACAGAACGAGAAAAGAGACCTTTCCTGTGACAATAAATAAATGGGCTCCTTTTGTCACCTTGATATGTGTTTTGTTCAGGTTTTTTGCCATTTGTTTCGACATGGTGCATTGAAAGAACAACCAGAACAACAACTACTGAGTGAAGGGGCTTAATGACCTCTTTGCCTTACTCAATTTTCAATGTCCAATAGAATCCATTTTTCCTCCAAGGGTCTTTGTTGCTACATTGTAAAGTGTTTCTGCTTTTTGGCTTGCTATTTCAACAAATAATCAAATTAGTACTACACAATCTCCCAAGGACAATGAGTTGTTTGTTTTCTAAATAGAGCATACTCATTATTTATTCAGTTATTTATTTGATTGGTTCTCCCGGGATACCGGTGGTAAACAATTGTGAATAAATTATTATCATCACAGGGCAAAACAGCCCCATGTATAAGCAAATACTAATTATTTTACACACAAAACCCAAGACCCAAGTTTCAAGTAATACATACACACAAATATATATATATATATATATAATTTGTTTGTTCCTTCCAAAACAACCCAAAGTACCTGTAGAATTGTTTGTCATGAGTGTTCTCTGACTTTATTAGTTCCATACACTCGTCTAAGGTTTTCCCAAGTTCGTTGTTATTGTTTAAAGAAGTCAATATGAACTGTTGGTATGAGAGCTAATGTCCAATGTTGAAGTAATTTGAATTCCTAAACCTCCAAAAAATTCAACAAAATGAAATTAAGATGAATACAAAGTAATAAAAGTTGCAGCATCACAGCCAACTGCCACCACCTCACTCCCTCATTCAAGTTAATGACACTCAGCCTCAAATAACTGGAATGTACCACCTGCCCAGGTAAGTACAGGGAGAGCTCAAGTATCAAAATCATACAAAGCAATTTCCAAAACATTGATGTAAGATGTCTCAGTGACTGTTGACATCAAAATGAACCTATGGACGCACATACATACTGTATGAGCGCACCGGATTTCATAAAATTAAATTTACTGCATAACTCTTTTCTCTACCTCCCTCCATCTTAACAGGGTCCAACCCCTCCCTGTTAAGAGGACATAATCCCGCAAACCTGTTTTGACTATCCCTGATTAAGCTGTGGTTCTACCCTAAAAACCAGTACCAACACACAAAATAGGTTGGACCACTTTCAACAGCACCTGATTGATATTGTTTCAAAGACACAAGATATTTTAATTAATAATTAAACAGACAAACTAACACTGTTAATAATTTGGAACAGGGCCTAAGGAAAGGTTTTTCCCTACAAAAGAAACTACTGTGAAACACTGAATAGTGCCTAACACCTACCCTTAAATAGCTGTTTGTAGTAGCAGAACGCATTAGGTCCAATACATGTGACGCATTATGTAATTTAATCTTAAAATAACTAAATTATTCTCATGTTCTTCATGGATGTGAAGAGCCCGGAAGTCAGGGGAGACAGCCAGGCAAAGACTCTAATGCAAGCACTCTACGGGCTCAAAGATTCTGAGGAAGAATAAAAACCATCTGCGTATGCGCCCAGTGTGCAACCTTCAATGCTGTGAATGGGCTCCATCTTAGAACATGGAGCCCATTCATGCATGGTGAATACTGCCAAGCTTGAATAAAAAATAGGTTTGGTGTGGCGTGAATGCATCATGATTGCCTGGTCCCACCAGGACGAGGCTCGGTGAAATGTATTTGCATTTGGTGTTGGAGCTAGATGAAATAGTGAGGAATGGTCTGCTGGCATTGCTTGGCATTGGTGAGCACTCAGGAAGGGTTCCAAAGGGCTAGTGGAAGGGCTAGTGGCTCAGATGTTTGACTCAAAGCTAACCAAATTTAAAATCCTGCATTAAAACCCAAGTGGGTAACACTTTACAACAACCATCATTAATAGATGGCAAATCAATAGTTAATCCAACTTATATTAAGTCATTTCACTGTTAACTAACAACAAAATGATAATTAATAATGTTCGATGATTATTAGTCTTGCTTTATTTTATTTTTACGGCTTATTGTTGTTCAAATTTAAACATTTTATAAATTCTGTTAACTTGTCAATGGAAATCATGTATAAACTGTCAATAAACATTATTTGGCTGCCTATTATAAAGTTACTAATAATAATAATAATAACAATAATAATAATAAATAATAATAATAAAAATAATAATAAATGTAACTAATAATTGTGTAACATAAATATATAAAGGATCAACTGACTAAACATTGTAAATACATTTCTAGTAAATAAACTCAAATATAAATTACATTAAATTCTGAGCATTACAACTTTCCAAATATAAATTAAATCCACTTCTAAACCTTACAGTAGTACTACCGGGCAGTGTAGGGAGTAACGTGTTACAAAAGTAATGCAATGACAGTAATGTATTCCTTTATATGACAAATTACTAATTACATTTCTGTAATATTGTACTTGGAGAGTGACTGTGCCTGTAGTGGAATGGCATTGAACAATGACCTAAATCGCTTGTCTTTTACTGGGACCATTTATTAAATTACAATATGATATATATATTAAACAACAAAGTGAGCAGATGGACATGTTTTACATCTAATGTCTCACGTTCATCTCAGTAAGCTACCAAGAGTACACAACAGAAAACTTCTGTGTAGGCTGCTTCAAAATAAAAGTACTTCCTGTGAGGATTTGCAGTAAAACTAAATTAAACAAATAAGGTTGTGTACCTTTTTTCACATGTCAGCTGTATATCAAGTACTTTAAATAATGTAACTAGTGAGTTTTAATCACACTATAATTGACCATTATCTTTAGACTGTTTTAAACTGAACATGAATTTCTTATTCAAGTGCTTTAAATAAACATTTTACAACAATGCCGTACTTTAACCCAACTGTAAGGTAGTTTTAATTGAGTATTTTCTTTTTCTCCTACTTGCCTATTGTGTGTTTTACTTGTCTTTTTTATAGCTTTAGTTACTTGAAATATTCATATACACTTTACAAAATATTATGAATAATCTATGATGTATTAAAGTGGATAAAGAGGAGACTTTAGTGATCCAGTTGTGAAATTCACAAACTGGTCAATCTTCCGGTGTTATTTTGGTGAAAGTAACTCAAAAGGAATGTAAAATTAGTGTAATGCATTACAATTCAGAGACAGTAATATTGTAATATTATTCTCAAATGACAGTAACTAGTAATCGATAATGCATTACATTTTGGAAGTAACTTGCCCAACACTGCTCCTGGGACACCCATTTCCTGGGTGAAAATTCTGCTCCAATGCTTAAAAGCCCTTAGTTTTAGGGACACAAACACACGTTTCCAGGGTGAAAGTCTCATGTTTTCCCCTTATCTTCTTCTGGGACACAAATTGCGCTGCCCTGCTTGAAAGCCCTTTGTTTCAGGATCCCCAAATCCACCACAACCTCCTCCCTATGTGTACCTTTGTGGTCTTAAACAACAGCAGTCAAAGGAGGTTCACACAGTAAAATAAACTTGGAATAAATACAAAGTACAGTGCATTCATTTTTGTGGCTATATGTACAAATGGTTCATGAGAACAACCTGCTCTACTGGGTAAGGATGAAGATCATGAACTGCATTAGGAGAGAAAATCAAAAGACAACAACCCAGCAACCCAGTTTTGTTGGCAACTTCATCCCCACTGAAGCAACATCAACGCAAATGCTTTCCCTGACCTTGTATGCTTCCACCCCACAGGCAAGATCCTGCCTAATGCATACCACTGACACACTATCCTCCAAGGGTTTGACTTCTTCACACTAGACCTATATAAAAACTGCAGAAGTAGATGGGTCGGCAAACTTTGTCCTCCATCTGGGCACCCACAGTTTTCAAGCTCTGCCTGATACCTTGGTTTTATGAAATACAGATACTGTTTTCTATTATATATACACCTCATAAAATGCACCTTGATGAAACAGTAATCTTCTTTACTGAACATTCAATGAAATTATATACTGTTGTAGATAGAGTAAGGTAGATTTTTTCCTTCTTTTTTATTACATTGTTCTCGTCAAACAAAACATTTTATTTGGCTTCCTCGAGTGCTTCCCTTTGCTGTCGTTTCTCTTCATATTAAATGAAATCAAAATGTCATATCTTTTGCTGCAGTCATTACTTTGCAACCTTGTGGACTTCCAAAGTAAATAAAAGTATCTCTTAAAAGCATTTATACCTGTCCCGTTTTCTTTTTTCATTTTCAGAAGCAGCTCTCTTAGATTCATGGCCTGTTGAAAACTAAAACTGCCTTTTATTTGGCAACACATACTGTATTTTCAATTTTTTTTGTAAATGGTAGTTTCAACATTTGAAGGTGCATGAATTCAATGAGAATAACTCAAGGAACTTCAAGACAGAAAACCGTTTGTAGCACATTCAAATCATGCTTCACAGGATACACTGAACGCAGTGAATATCAGAGGATTTTATGCTCAGGCATGTCTGCAGAAAATCTGTCAAAAGGGACAGAGAGCCTTGACACAGAGGTGATAAAGTTTTGGGAGTAGACAGATGGTATTATGTAAATGTAGCAGCATAGAAGGTTAATTATGTTGCTTTTGCCTTTGCAGATTTGCTTTTTCATGGGAAACAAAAATCATATGGCATGGACATTCTGTAAATACTAGGAAATTACGGTTGAAATACCAAATTTGAAAATGTTAAACTGCTGTATAACAATAATCCATTTGGCTACGTATGCATGCTACGTTGTCACCCTTAACAGAGGTTTCTGTGTCAGCTGCGTGGGGCCTGTTGTCTTCATTCAGTGCTACATGATTGCCTTGGACACCTTGGACACCTGTTACAAGCGTTCGTGCTCTGAATGTCTTTTTTCCGACTCGAGTCTAGCAGAGATGTTTAAATGTTTCACCAGCCGCACCTTGCCTTTTTCCAGCCAAATCCATTTCATCCTCTCTGCGAGCTCGGTTACAGACAGATAGATGCTTTCATCCCCCAAAGAGGTGCCATGCGCTTTAGTGAAACAGCATGACAGACAAAAGCTTGGGGGGATGCCCGTGGCCAGCCCCCAGTCTCATCTCCTATCCGTAATCTAGCCTGCCTCTGCTGGTGCAGATTACCTCCATGGAAACCAGCGGTGCCTGGCCGTGCAGCTGGCAGCGATGGCAGCGGCATATGTAATGACACCGTCTGTCTCGTACACCGGCAGAACAAGATAAACATTCTCTTCTCTTCGCAGGCACATGCAAACGTGTTGGCGTGGCGGTTTTTGTGTACTTGGGTGTTTCTAATGGTGAGAGTTGAAGGTGATTGAGTTTCCTTGTGGACGAAGACGTTATTCCGCTATATGTGGACGTAATCTGCACTTCTAAAGGAAAAGGGATTATTGGAGATGAAAGGATTCTGAGCAAGAGATTTTTAAAAGGCTATTAATGCCACCATATGCACAGAAATACACGTTGGCACACACACACACACACACTCTGTCTTTATATTAATATTGAATTTTCCTCCATTTTCTTCAACTATTGTTTGGCCGACTTCCTCTTCTCCTTCTCCTGGTCTGTGTCCTTCTCTTTCTTCTTCTTATTCTGGTATTTATTAGGGGTGGGAATCACTAGCTTGTTCAGTCATCTGTTTTTTCATTCCGTCTTATCTTTTGTCTCCTTTTCTCTCTTTCCATTATTGTCTTCCTTCTCATTTGTCTTTGTATATTTACTTCTCCCTCCTTTCAATTCTTCATTCTTGTTTTCCTTTGCTTCTCAGCTTCTTTATTTCCTCTCCAGTTCAAATTTTCCTTCATTTTCTCCTCTACTTGTTTCTATTCTTTCCTCTCCTTCTGCTCATCCCTCTGTCATCTTTTCATTTGTTTGTTTTCTATTGTGTCTTTGTTTTTCCTTCCTATCTTTCTTTTCTCTCGTTCTCCTACTCTTTTTTATTTTTTCCTTTTTTGGGCTTTTCTGACTAGTTTTTGACAGGACAGTTGGGTGAGAAAGGGGGACGACATGCAGGCCACTTCTCCTCCGTATCTGTACCTTCCTTTCCGTTTTCTATCTTGCTTCTCTTTTTCTTCCACTTCTTCCTTGCCTTCTTCCTTTTCTGCTCCGTCTTTCATTGTATTTTATTTCTTCCGTTTTTCTCATTTCCTTTCATTTCCTCCCCCTCTCCTCTTCTATTTCCACATTCCTTCCTCTTCTCCTTCACATGCCGCTTTCCTTCTCTTTCCCTCTTATCTTTCTTTTCATTTTCTTTCCTTTCCTCCTCATCTTCTTCTTTCCTGAGCATTTTTTTCTTCTGTTTTATTTTCCACTCCCTCTTTCCTTTTTTTCTTTTCATCATCATCATCATCATCAATACGGCTTACATTTTTGTTCCATTACCACCAGGTTTCTCTGGCTGTTTTCTTCTTCTGGGCATGACGATTGTAGAAAAACAGATACTTGATTTTAGAGTTTGTTATTTATTTTTTATTATCAAACAGGAGCAGATTGAGTATTGGCAGAGGGCATCAGTTATCCTCCGCTTCTTCCATGTCTCCCTCCCTCCCCAAACAATAAAAAGTGACAATAGCAGGTAAAAAATGCAGTGTATTAATCTGTTTAATTTGTGTGTCCACTGCAGCTACAAAGTGTGTGTGTTTACCTTAAAAGACATTATGTGCCAATGGCATTTATATAACACTGACATATACTTCAGCCTACAGCATTAGTACACACACATACTGATTAAACAACCATCCAAAGACACTTCCTACATGCTGCTTGCTCATTTATTTTTAGAGGTCCCTGTAGTGTTGAACACACTGAAGCAATACTTCTGGCACAGCCTGTGCTTTATCCATCAGAGCACTGAAAAGCTATAATAGAAATTGCAGCTTTTTTATATGTGTGGTTGTGCGTGTGCGCTTGAAAATTAATATTTCAAAACACAAATATGTAGTGGTGGTGTCTATTTACTGTATGCCCGTTTGTGAGAGGATAAATCCTGCTTATGTGTTGCTGTGATTCATGTACTTGTTGTGCTCTCCGCAGGAGGTTGATTAAGTCGAAGTTATAGGTCATGGAAAATTTACACCTCAATAATCAGGACTACCCATCTTGCCTTGTCACTCTCTAAATCTTCCCAGCATTCCTCATTTACCTTTGTAGTTTACTGACAGTAGGACATATTTGTTCTGCAGGCTGTAAACCGAGGCTGGCCGTGGTAATGCACCATGCCTTACTGCGAGAAACTTCTTTTTGCAACACCAATCCTTCAGTAAGAATGATATGTGAAAGGCTTCAGAACGATGCAGTGGTGATATTTAGAGGGGTACTGAGAAATATAGAATCGGTTAGGAGGAGAATCCTTCAGTGAGGAGTAAAAAGGGCAGCAATGTGCAAATAGGGCAGCAATGTTTTGCAGTTATTGCAAAACTCAAAACGGACAGACTTTTACTCTACGAAGAACACCATAAACAAGCTGATGGAAATTTCTTTTATAAATTCTTTAGACTCATCCCTTTCTGCAGGCGGTTCAAGTGTATCCCATACACTTCTGGAAGACAAGCTGTGGTACCTAAAGCAGATATAAGGCAGGTTGTTTCAAAGCCTCTTTAATGGCAGATCTGAGAGTGTAATTTTTGGCAACAAAGAGGCAGCTGAAAATAAAATAAACAAAAAAGAAACACAGTATATCAGCCAAAGACCCAAAGGCAATACACTTTACAACAAGATATTTGAATGCTTTGACATGCAATGCATTCCAGACACAAATGTCCAAATATAGGGTCCACTGTTTGATGATTGACAGTCAATGCTTGGAGCTTAGCTCAATGCTGATATGCCATCCCCTAAATTACAAACTGTTGAAAACGGATACTTATTAAATCACACTCAATCCTGAAATCACTGGAGTCCACGACACCCTACATTCTTAAGTTTCTTCTTCAGCTGTACTCTAATTTGAATACAAAATGTAAAACCTGAGCAGGATTTAACACTCTAGGTAGCACTGCAGTGAGGTTCACCATTATCCCTCTCTCTGTAGGAGAGCAGTGGTGCATGCAGTTTGCAAAGTGATTCTGCTGGTGATCATGTGCTGTACAGGCAGCCTGAGGCCGTCTGAGTGGGTTTGTGTCCTAGGAATAGAAGAACAGACAGGGTGACCATGACATCAAGATCTTAGCAGCTGTAAAGAAGGAGCCGGACTGTAAAGTGTGGCTAAAAATCAGTTTGGATTGCAGCATGGGTTGCGTCATCAAGATGACATTTAATCACTGAACAGATGAGCGCTTAAGCTGCAGAAGGTTTTTCCCAAAGACTTCATATTTAACATTTTGTTTTCTCAGATGTTCCTGGAGCGATCTCATCAACATTCACAATTAGCTTTAATTCTTTCCAGCTGTGAAAAGCTCCACTTGAATTTCATTGTCGGACGTTAATGTGATACCATCAACAGTACTAAAGCAAATATAGCATAAGCATAGCAACATATTTTCAGTGTCCCTTCTTTCATTTGAATATAAATGTAATGTAAATATAGTTTAGCACAAAAGTAATATCCAATGGGGCCATACCTATTTCTTTCAGCCCTTGGGAGCCATGGGTCACTACTAAGAGCAGGAACAAGATTATGCATTAATAACATGACTTACTCCCACTTCAGGCTTTACAAATGAACTGTTTTCATTCACCTACAGCATCTAACATAGACCCTGGGCATGAATTTACCTCTGAATTCCATTCACACCTGGCCATTATCTTGTGTCCTGGAGGGATAAAGACCTAATTAGAAAGAGTACAGGGGTCCAAATGAAGTCCAGAAAGGTTGCCACAGTTTGCTTTGTAATCACTTACATCCAGAGCTTACATGCTCTCAGGGATATGCTTTAATATCAAGCCAATTTTGAAATGATTTACCTGCAAGGGAAGTAAACAATCTTTCAGCGGCTTTTATCGACTGGGTAAGAATTGCTTATTGTGCAAGATGAAATGTAACTTGAGCAAACTCCATTAAAAAGAATGTGCAGGCGGCATTTCCCCTCGTTTCCCCCTTTCTCTATTGTTGTCATTCTCCAGATCCTCTGTGTGCCTCATATTGCCAATACTAATTCAGCAAAGAGAATCCATATTTTTGTGTAGCTACTATTTGAAAGCTTGATGACACAGTAGCAATCCACGGTAACTTCCCTTTCTGTATTTATCTGTTTCTTTCTCTGAAATAAATCATCAGTAATCATACCAACATGAAAGATGGCTGTCTCATCTTCCTGACCCTCCTGGTGTCTGAAACACTTGCAGATAAACCGCCAACGTCTCGCAGCAGTGAATGGTGAAATTGCAATCGGAGAGAATGACCTTTAAATCCAGGTGGCTCCATGTGTTGTGTGACACTGGCTCAGAGCAACAAATCTCTTTCACATGATCTAACAGAAAATGTAGCCATCTGCAGGTACAATCTCCAATGCAGAATGTTCCTTTATTTTGCCAGAACACCATCTTTACCTTTTACTTTAAAGATGCATGCACATTTAGTGAATAAGGACTTCAAAATTACGCCATAAACACTTGATTAAACACATTATTAATGATGAGAGATGCATTTGACCTTAAGACCTCTGGTGAGGTATTGGTACTGAGGCTGGTAATGAATCAAAGAGAAAGAAGTCACTAACGCAATCATACTGGCATTGGTTTCCTTGTTGAAAAATGTAGAACACTACACAATGTGGGCCTTAAATCTCATCAAAGTATCGTACTGAGTATGGGAGTTTTCAAAAGTGTTCTTCTGTTGTTTTTCTGAAGACAACAGTGTGATGTCCCTTCCTTAGTGTAAAAGCTTCTAAGTTTCTAAGTAATGACAACAAAACTGTTGGCGCGTCCACATGATCAAAGCCTTCCATGATCATCAACACTGATTTTTAAAACTTTGAATCTTTGTGTCTGTGAAGACAAAATGTCTGAATTTGCATCTAAGAACTAGGCACACAGTAGACTATGATGTATCGTGTCTATCAACAGAATCAGGACTGGGCGATCCTGCAAAGAAATGTGCACAAAATTTGAATCACTTTTGCATATTATTGCAGCAAATTGTAAAATATAATGCAAAGTTACTGTCAATCTTAATATTTAAAATATGCCAATGAGAGTAAAAAAATTCTTTCGTAGATATGTACTCTTCATGAACATGTCTTTTCTGTAGTTGGGCACTGTTATTAGTTAGTTGACCCTCTTTAAGTAACTTTTTCATCCTCCTTCTGATTTTCTCTTACTAAATGTTATTCTTTTTTCCCCCTGCAATAAATGGTAAAAACTATTTTTATTTGACAATGATCTCACATATCCTGTGCAACTGACTTTTCATCAACTCTGTGGTCACTATGATCTTAAATTGACGCACTAGTTTATGTATGTTGTCACATCTTTGGAATTGTACTACTCAATCAAGTTTTATTAAATACTAGACATCCTACTTTAGTGACAGTTTTTAATGGCCTGCAGCCACAACAGTTGTATGTATCCCTTGTTGTTCACTTTGTCCTAACCTGGACTCCCTGTTAACACTCGCAAAAAGGTATCCACACAGTAAAATGTTGGAAAGTGTTTTATTTGCTCAGTTACATTGATTGTTTGTCCACAAAGCTTGAACAAATAGGTCACAGCAATTGAGTTGGGAATGATGTGAAATGTTGCTATTAGTGTCCCACAAGCCAGTCACAGCTGAACAACGTGGGGAACACAACTCAAAATTGCTCAATTCAGGACAGGGGGGTTGTCCGCCTCAATGCCCCATAAAGCTGCATCCCAGGAAACCTTTTTCCGAAGCGACTAGACGATAGCTCATCAGACATAAGTAGTATTTGCACACAGGCGGAATAACGGGCCGGATTCGGCCAATACATTTCAAATTATGCAAATAATATTTCTATATAAATTCAGGTTTGTTTCACGACTCACTGGGACATATATAACTGCCAGTTCCTAACGCGCTGTGGTACTTCTTTCTTTTTTATTTACCGCATCCACAGGCACAGTCCATCACACCTAATCATGATTCACTGTGTCCTTGTGATTCACCAGAAACAGGCAAGCAATGACATTTCAGTCTTCTGGAAGTACTGAACGTGTGTAAAACCAGTGACCCTTGAAAGCGTCAGAGCCATAATCTTCACACTGTTGGAGACATTGTAGGATTCCTTCTAAATTAGCTCAAAACTTCCCAGATAAAGCTCGATATGTAGAGCAAACATGCAGGACTTGTCAGCCAGGTTACATTATCTCTGTACTAAGTGGATGTGAGAGCATCGTAGGCTCTACGCTGGCTCTTTATACCGCAGAATGTAGATTCGCCCAACGCAAAAGGAAAGTCATAAATTACTTTGGCAAGATTTGAGTTCTGCATAAGTCAGGAGGAGCCACCACAGGGGAAAACAGATTGTAGATTGTTTTGTGTGCACAGAGGGAATGGGGGAGGTTGGTTGTGGCGTTTAGATTAATGCATCTGCCGCTTTACAAAATGCCTTTGGATCTGCAAGTGCGATGTAAGCTGTAACGTAAATGTGTGATACAGTACATACAATATTTAATGCATGACTTTGGGATTAAGCAGTGATTTTCCTATTTTCTTTCAGTGGAAATATCACTTATCGTATGATATTACAGGTGTACAGGGGCGAGTACTTTGTAATTCATTCAGATGTGGCACAAGCAGGCAGCTGTTGTGATAAATGTCATTACTCGGCACACTGGGTTAAGAAAGTGCCTTGTTGCTCCGACCAGCAGAGACAGAGAGAACTGCCATTTGCAGGAAGATAAAAAAAAAAGAAGTAAAAAGTGTGACATCACTAAACAAGAAAGAAAATGTATTCTTAAAAAGGAAGTTACAAAATGCTATATCCATTCGTAGAACTGTAATCAATTTTAAATAATAACACAGTAAAGGCAACATTGTGAAATTAATTGAAACCCACATCACACTAAATACTAAACACTGAATATTAATTATCAATCAATAGTAAAAATAGTAAATTAATGAGGAACTATCTGCTCCGACATTGAAATATTAAACTAATGCATATTGGCAACTGACATTATGTTTACGTTGTGTTTTTGTTTGAGAAAATCGAATCAAACTGACAGATTTAGCGATGGGTGTTGTAAATGTTGAACTCGGCTGCAGAAGGCTTTATGGCTTTATAACACTGAGCTGTATCACTGCCTTCAACTCTTCATTGTTTTAGAGATATTAATGCTAGGAGAAAGAATACAGTCTCCTACATTACATATGCTACTGTATTACATTGTGTTATCTTGCATTTTATTGTAAGATGTTTTTATTTCTGCTCTGCCTGAAATTAACCTTACCTGAAGTGAACCCAACCCAAGCATTGCTTGCTCCTGGTAAGATACATCTAATATGTGATATGCTGGGGTAAAACTGACCTTCTCATAATATTTCTATTCTGGATTTCAGCTTGAAGTGAAATCTTTGTTTTCTGAGGAGAAAGTGCATTTTCCATCTGAAACCTGAGATGATAATGATTGTGAACAGCCCAGAAGTAATTGACTTTGGCTTCCTTTTGACATCTCTGAAGCTCAGAGGGCTTCACATGTTCAGACCAGGTGGTGCAGATACGTTTCTGGCAGCAAGGCAGAGCCCTGGTAGCAACTTCAATAGATATCTTTGACAGAAACTCTTTGGATAGCTGTATGTCCCGGACCGAAAGGCTATGGAATGAAAGACATAATACCCTGCTTGCACTTGCATGGTCTAAAAATAAATGTTTAAGTCAGAGCTCCAAATGCTTCATTAACTTAACCTGCCCAAAACCTATATCATTTGAGTAAATTATATTTTGTAAATAGATTAAGAAAGTTAGGTTTAAAGGTTGGGGTTATATCCATTCAAAAAAAATGTCGAAAGCTGCCTTAGATTACATTGCTGTCATTGACACACATTGCTTGTGGAAAACGAACAAAATGTAATTTAAAAACCTGAAAAACAGGCTCAACCATACAAGCGGTTATTATTATAACCTCGAAAAGTGAGGTCCCCTAACCTTAAAGTTGTCATTTTAACCCTTGTTTTGTCTTCTGAAAATCAACACTTTTATTGAGGCTTTTAATGGATTTTTTTAACTTTTTCTTATGTTTTTGTCTCCTTTTTCAACTTTTATTTTTTCAATGTTTCTCACTTTGACGTGTTCAGCAGTACATAACACTAACTTATTAACTTTATTTTAACAGTTATTTTTGGAATTTATGATCAATAAACCTAATTTATAGAAAATTATACCTAATGATTGAGTTAGAAAAGCAGAAAGAAAGTAGAGATTTGTACTTGCCAAAGAGCGTCGTGTGGATCAGTCATGTTATTTTGGGTAATTAAGAAGAACAGTGATATAGAAAAACGGGTCAATTTGACCTGAGGACAACATGAGGGTGAACCCAAACCGTAATAGTTGTTTTTACATTAAATAGTCAAGCAATTTTAAGAGAACTTTTGAAATGTTACAAAAAAGAAATGCAAATTAGGTGAGATACCATCAACTGGTTTGGGGCAAATAAACTAGCCTAAAGCGTTTTCAGAAGTTGTTGCTATAGTTAATGCATGCTTGTAATTTGCCAGTAAACAGAGTGTATGAAGTACAGGTTGCTGACTGCATTTAACTTCTACTGGAGAAAAATGAAGCAAGGTCTTCAGGAATTTGGTTTTAATTTAGCACATTTGATTTACTCTTTAATGTCTTTAACCTTCCTCTGGTGTTAGCTTTCTGCTGCCATCTGAAGTGTTAGCGGGTCATTTTGGACCCGTGTATTAA